>NC_041714.1:17409426-17574546 GCF_900700375.1 Denticeps clupeoides
GAGCAGTACTGGAGGCTCGGAGTATACGAGGTGCAGTGCGAGGTATAATACGGGCTGTGAGGTAGGATGGTGCTACTCCATGTTTGGCTTTGTAGGCCAGCATCAGTATTTTGAACTTGATGCGTGCAGCTACTGGGTGCCAGTGGAGGGAACGTAGCAGAGGGGTGGTGTGGGAGAACTTGGGAAGGTTGAAGATTAGTCGTGCTGCTGCATTTTGTATTAGTTGTAGAGGTCGGATGGTACATAGAGGTAGACCAACTAGAAGGGAGTTACAGTAGTCCAGTCTTGAGATTACTAAGGACTGAACCAGTAGTTGGGTGGCCTGGGTTGACAGATAAGGGCGGATTCGTCTGATATTGTAGAGAAGGAATCTACATGAGCGGGAAAGGTTGCTGTCCAAACATGTCCAAATGTCCTTAACATTTATACTACTAACACAAAATGTAAAAAACATGACATGACCGCCATGTCATGAACAGCAATGGGTATATTATACACACACTGCGTTGCCAGCAAAGTAGGAACGTTGTTAAGGATGCGGGACAGCGAAAATCTGCACTCACCACAAGGTCCCGGCCTCGACAGAGGACCTCGGACGGTACCCCGCTGTGAGGGCTGCAGCTGTTCTTTGGGTAGAGTACATCGCTGTAGGGAAAATGTATATACTTCAACAACGTATGGAAACAACAAACAGTGTGGCGGGTGTTACCGCGAAGGGAAAAACGTGTGCACCTCTTGACGACCCAGTTTCCCTGTACGAGCATCGCCACCTGCTGGATGCAGCGCAGCACGGCGGTGCAGTCCGTACCTGACGCCAGCAGCCCCATGAGGTTTGCAAAAGGCATCACCTTCACTGTTGGTCGAGAAAATGACAGAACGTACAGCTCACTACAGTGTCACCTGTGACCCTCATCTGGCATCTGTAAGAATACATAATTGGCCATAACTGTATCAGAAGTGTCGCTGTGCTCACCATTTTTCATCAGGGTCTTCACCTGGTCCCCCAGTGGCAGTGTCCGGAGCTGAGCCATTGAGAGAACGTTGCTGGGCCCCATCGGCATAACCCTGTAACACACCCACACACTATATATATATCATGTCACATGTCTTCTGTATTATCCCTAATCAACTGATTTATTGCTTTGCAAAGTTAAGAGATTTCTATTAATACGTAGCCAGAAACATAGTGAGCAGGTTTCAGCTGCAAGAATTTAGACGAAAGGAGACTCACGCTTTCTCCTCTGACACTGGAGGCATGAGCATGGAGAGGTACTCTCTACAGGGACATAAATAAAGACATAAATGTATGAAATTACGATTCATTCGATTATCTACACAACGCACCGCACCTACCCGGGCGTTTTGACCAGTTCAGTATTATCCGATCCTGCCATGGACTGGCAGTACAAATACTGTCTCTCGTGCTCCGAACGGCTATCCTGAACAAAGAACACAAAAAGCTACAGAGAACCAGGAATCTGAAAAATAATACGCTAATTAATTTCTTTTTTTACATGTATGCCTCCTGGCACTTATCTATCTGCACATCCTACAACATTAAAATACGATTAATCCTCAGAAATTGATTGATTGCTTTGCTGTCTGGTGAGATCACCTTCAGGCCGTGATAGTGGAGAAGCACCCAGGGCTCCTCCGCTTGTTTCTTCTGTAAAAACTCGTAGGACTGGACACGCCTCTGCCGGGCCTGCTCTGACTCGGGCCGAGAGAACCTCACCTGCGGAGAAGCCAAACGGCGGCTTGACATTTCAGCACAAACCACCCTTCAAATTCTACAGGGCAGCAAACCATAGTAATAATAATAAAAATAATGATAGATAATCTACATAAATAAAGTAAAAAGGAGGTCTCACCGTAATCTGCTTGACGTCATCCTCGGCCTCATCCTGAGAGGAGTCTCCGGCTGTGAAGAGACACTCGGAATCAGGCCGTAACTCTTTGGGGAAGTGTGGAAGCTATGAAGAACGTAAACATTTCAGACGGCAGGGCTTCACCTTCATTGGCCGCCTCCCTCTCTCGGTGCTTGTTGTCCGCTTTGTCCAGGTAGGAGAAACTGGGCCTCATCTGAAGGATGCCCTGCAACGGCGTGAGGTGGAGCTCGCCTGAAGAGTTGGGACTGACATGAGTGACATTTTGCCGCGCAACGTCTGAAACTGGCATTGTGATGCACAGCATGGCGCAGCACATGGTGACAAAATGTGTCCTCTGTTAATAAAGCAGGTTGTACAGACGTTACCTGACCTACCTACGTTACCTATGTTTTAAAAGGACACTAAATTCGTTTCATTATGCAAGCAGCCATCATCTGTAACAATTTGCCCTTTCAATGAACATACTACAGGTTTCGTGCTGGTGAACGAACCCTGTGGTTGACTTGATGGTGCAATACGGGAAATTTTACTTCTTAATGACATTTTAAGGCTCTACCTTTGCGGAAAATGGCCGCTGCGTAGCGGGAGGTGTTGGTGGTCGCCTGTATGGATGAGAAGGTCTGTTTGTCCATCATTTTTCTGTGGAAACAGGGACGTTCAGCTGCTGACATTCAGGGACATACGTCCACGGGAACTGTCCACCTTTACTTTGAAAGGGAACCGGGTCAGGTCACATGTACTAACATCGAGTACGTGCTCGAGTCCTCGAATGAGGTGCCGTCCACATTGAGGGCGATCTGCTCCCCTTTACTGCGGCAGTAGTTGGGGCTCATGGTGTCGAGGGCCACCTCAAGTTCCACCTGTACATGGAGGACAGCGTAAGTCTTAAATAAAGTGTCCTACTGTATCTTTTAAATTACATTTAAAAAAAAAAAAAAAAGGTTCAGGTTGATATTGGTCAAAACTGACCTTCAATAAGAGATCAGTACAATCAGTAGTGACAGTGACAGTCACTCAGGGTGCAGTGTCTTGCTTGGGGAAGACAATGGTAGTTTACATTTACAGCATTTAGCAGACGTCCTTATCCAGAGGGACTTACAATCAGTAGTTACAGGGACAGTCCCCTCCTGGAGACACTCAGGGTTAAGGATCTTGCTCAGGGACACAATGGTAATAAGTGGGATAGGCTACTGTCACCACTAGGCTACTGCCACCCCAGTAGTAAGTGACCTTCCTCTTTGGAGAATATTTAGATTAACTTGTAACCTTCTTATTGTCTGACTTATGTATAGAACCTACAACAGAGTGAATAAAAAGATTGTATTCATAGTTGGGGTCCTAGTGAACCAGAATTGATCACTTCATCGATGGTAACATGGAAGCACGTTGTAAGTGGGGATGGTAGTAGCCTAGTGGGTAAGACATTCGCCCAGGTTCAAATCACACTTACTACCATTGTGTCCCTGAGCAAGACACTTAACCCTGAGTGTCTCCAGGGGGGGACTGTCCCTGTAACTACAGATTGTAAGTAGCTCTGGATTAAGGGCGTCTGCCAAATGCCTTAAGTGTATATGTGAGTGGGGTTCATAGGACCGACGCACAATATCGCACGTCACCACACCCAAAAAGGACTGCAAATAAGCCGCAAAGCAAACACCGCCGTGAACTCCCTTTCAACACCACAAAGGGCCACGGCGTAACGACGTTGAGCGCGCTCGGCCCGTCGTAGAAGGCGTGGCGGCTTACCTTTTGCTGCTTGGGTTTAATTTTGGCTGACAAGTGGGTGGCATCGTCGTAGCTCATAGAAGAAGGGCGCACGGGGTACTGTGGGTACACACACACACACACACACACACACACACACACACTATTAAAAAAAGAGCCACTGGCGTTCAGACGCACTCGAGACTCATCCCTTACCTGAAACAGGTAGAGTTTATCCACGAGACTCTTGGCCAGGTACACGTCGATCTAACGAGGAGGAGAGACGTGTGGGGGGGTTAATCTGATCGGTTTTTTTTTTAACCGGAAGCGGGGACATTTCGGCGGTGGCGGCGGGTCACCTCTTGCACGACGGGGTCGTCGTCCTCCCCGCTGGCCATGCTGAGCCGCTACGGATGCAGTTAAAAGCGCTGAGGTCGCCACTTCCACGCAGGTCCCAGACACACAAAAAACGCGGCCCCTCCGCAGCTTTACCGCAAAATGAGTTATCGAGTCGCAAACCTCTGTGGCGGATGTAGATACTGAGGTAAAGGATAAAAGAAAAAAAAAAGAGAGGAGGAGATGAGAGGCGAGGTAAAGTGATAAAGTGACAGGACGGACGGCAGTAACAGAAACGTCGGACAAACGTCGAAGTTACCCTGTGCCCTTTGGGCCGTTATTCGCCTCTACGCGACAAACAAGCCCGAATGCTCCCCGGGACCTCACCTGCGGCGTTTCTGGCGACGGTTCGAGCCCTCCTGGTCGCTAGCTCCGACAGGCCGGTGTCGCAAACGCCAGTTGCTCAAAAGCGGGTCATCCTGCTGCCATGTTGCTCGTCCGGACCGCGCACGTGGGGAGGAGCCGCGGCGGCGCGTTCCCTTTTTTTCCCACAATGCTCGGCGGCAGGCTGATCGCCGCGTTCACCGGCAGGCGGCGCCGCCGCGCACTCGGTAGTCGGCGAGTCGCCGAAGCTGCGTCGCTGGGCCGCAAAACGCCAGTGGCAGCGGTGGGATTCGAACCCACGCCCCCGAAGAGACTGGAGCCTTAATCCAGCGCCTTAGACCGCTCGGCCACGCTACCGCGCACGCGCCGCTGCCTCACAAGCCTTTTCCCAGTTTTTTCCTCCACTGTAATATTCATAATTATTTTATCACGGTCTTCGTTTCATTAGTGGTTGAAGTCTAGAAAGACGTCTTAATATATGCGACCCAAGAGTTTTGTGCAACACAAATGCACGTGTCACATGGTGAAAACGTTCGATGTGTGGCTATTTTCAGGTGTTCAACAAAACCTACATTTGTAAATAATTGTACAGAGTACCAAATTAAATCAGTTGATTAGGATGCTGGAAAGAGAGAGACTTACGTTTAGATTCAACAATTCTTGCATCAGTTCTTTTTTTAAGTAGTCTTTTATTTAACGTGTACCCATCCTCCCCTTACTATTAATGATATTAACGACCAGGTTATAGTGGACTGGTAGTTACGCTTCTTTTATTTAATTAGCTGAAATGAGCTGCTCTGATCAACATTGTGTGACGGAACAGATTTCTTGCATGAGAGTGAGATGGATGCTAAAAGCATGACTGTCACAGCAGATGCATGACACTAGGCAACAGACTGACAAATAATTATTTATTCCCAAAAACACAAAGAGATCAAAAACGTGATACACACAATGTATTTCAGCTAATCGTCTCATGCAGTAAAACATGCCATAATTAAACTAATCATCCACGAAGATACAAACATTGTTAATGGTCAAGTACAAAGTAAACCATTTGATCCGAAAAGAAACATTCTTTTGAAAGTCACACCCTAAAACTTTGGAGGGGGTGTGAGAATGTTGGATCATTAAAGACGCATCTTAGACAAAGTAAGACATAAAATCAGACGTTTTCAGCGAAGCACCAGTTGGTACAATTCGTAAGGCTGTTGTTAAAAATGTATATTTTATCAGAAGAACCAACTTAGATTTTCTGTTAAGGGGAACTGGATTTGAACAGTCATTGGGTGAACATTTTCTGCCTGAGGAATTTGATCGATCAAGGGAGAAAAGACGTTAATCAGATAATACCGACTGATAACATCTACCTCTCCACTACATTCATTAATGCAATCCAACCAGCAACACGGTTCATGTAAACATATTCTCATTTTGTGGTTCAATGCTGTAAAGCTGAAGGCCTGCGTAGGCTTCAGAAGCTTCCTCACTCCTCCATCTGGGCCCAGGCCTCCTCAGCCTTCATGTAGTACTGGTTGGCCAGGCGGCCCTTCATGGCTTCCATGGCTGCTTCGGCTGCCTCGGTGAACAGGTCACCTGCAGAGACACGGAGGAATCTGAATCAGCAAACGTTACCGTCAACCCTAAATAGCCCCACTAACCCCTGACCAAATATAACCATGTGACCATGACAATCATTCGGTTATCCAGACCCGCTTTTTGAGCATCTTTGTCCAGGCCAAAGCCCCCAGTCTGGTAAAGCTCGGCCTCGCGTGCCAACAACAGGTAGCAGGGCTCATCTTGTGTGCCATCAAACTCGCCACCCTCATCATAGTCGGTCATTTTGAGGACGTTATCATACCAGTACACGGCTTCCTTCCAGTCTTGAGTCCTGCACACACGCCATACATTTACTCTAGCGATATATTTGTCTATAATGGTGAATGGCTGACATTTAACTTCCTCATTCCAGCACAATGTCACAAGTGCCATGTTGTACTGATTTTTACTGAGTATTACCTGTTGGTAGGGAGGTTGGTGCCCGTGTCAAAAGCCCTTGCCACCAGGATCATGGTAGCTCTGTCTCCAGCCTCAGCGGCCTGCAGGAGGTAACTGAAGCCCTTTCTCCTGCTTTCCTCGCCGTCCTGTGACACCATCACACAACAATGACAGTCTCAAGGCACGGCTGGAGGATGCATCGCCGAACGAAGATGAAGCGAGAAGAATCAGTACCTGCAGCTCGACCTCCGACAGGATGTGATGCGGCAGCTGCAGGTGGAACTGCCCGAGAGCAACAATGGCCTCCAGTTCTCCACACATCGCCGCCCGTTCCAGGTGGTAGAGGGCAGAGTCCTGGCACCACGGCTCATCCTTCCCACAGAAGCGTCCCGCCTCATGGTACCGCACCATTGCCAGATGGACCTGGCAAACCCAGTAATACGTTTGAAATGGATCGCAACAAATCAGTAGACTAATCGGTCAACACCACTGTGCTTGTGAAGTTAACCAACCTTCCCCAAAATGGACTTCCCAATCTTCTTCTCCAGCATCAGAGCGTTGAGTCTCTCCATCTCCATGGCAACACAAGAGGGCCTGTGTATGTTTGAACGAGACGTGTGGAACATGCTCCACTTCTCCTCAGTCAGCTGCAGACATGTAAGCACCAGCAGAAAAGAACTATGCATAAGAGGCCTGCCTCATGAGACAGTTCCACTGTGTTCCTAACACATCAGGGATACAGAGCTCCAACATGGATGCATAGATGGATGGATGGATTACAAAACTCTATGGGCCATAGGTCATTGTGGCTCTGAGTGGATTGATGTTCTTGATGCCTTTTATGTGCTATATCACCTTTATAGAACAAACATTTTAAGAGAAAATATTATCTAATGGGCCTCTAACGGAGCTACATATACCTGGTGATGGTTAGATTTATTGAGCATGCAAAAGGTTTTTAGTAAAAATCTGGGATTCAGGAGAGGACAGGCAGGAAGGATACTCATCCTCAACCCTCTGAAAATGATCTGCATCACCAATCCTCATGCATATGCAGATTCATTTTCACAGACGTTTGCTGCATGTGTCGTGGAAAGCAATGGTGTATTTTCCAAATGTATGCAGCACTGATGCAGTTTGATGCCATTCTAATGCAACGGTGCAACGCTGGTCAGTACAGACTGAGGCAGAACTGCGTAATTCAGCACTGACGCTGTACTGGATGATGCAGTGTTGCTTAATGCAGTTTTGACTCACTGTACAGACTGGTGTGGTACGTGATGCAGCTCTGTTTGATGCATTGCCAATGCACAGGTCGCAAGGTCACGGCAAAAATAACCGTCTGAACCTGAGGAGCATCTGCCAACCTTATGGAAAAGTACCTGGCTCACAGGAGACTGGGGACTGTCTGCGCAAGGGGAGAGCTTGCTGCAGTTAAAAGCCACTTTCTGCAGCAAGTAAAGAAGGGGGAGAAGGTGGAGCTCAGTTAAAGTGTTTGACAGACAAAACGGCAACACCACAACCGGCTGAGAGAAATGTGAAGAACAGCGCATAAAGTTCGTCTGGAGCACGCAGGACTTGAGACGTATCTGGGACCCTGTGCCAGAACACCAAACTCTCCTTAGCAAATGGGCGAGTGGGGCAGTGAGAGCATGGTACTAACTACGCAAAAAAAGGTCATGAGCGCCACCTTATACTCATGTCCGGGGTGGCTGCGTTGAAATTCACTTTATCATATTCCCTATTCCCTTGTTTCGATAGGCCCTTGTCTTACATCTGTTATGTGTCTTCCTTGGGCTTCCCTGGTGAAAGCAGGTTTGTCTGTTTAAGCTGGAGGATGGTTTCCAAAGCAGCAGGATGATAAATGTCACACGAATTACATTATGCATTTATGGGAATGAAATGACACAGTGAAATTAGTAGGTGAGGTTTGTAAGTAAGTGATTGGTTGATTGGTGAGGAAGTGGCTGGTCACTGATCATGAGTGAGGGAGCTGAGGGGTAGTTGGTGACTACGTAGGAAGTATCTAGAGCCGAAACGTGACACCTGCTGTTCCCACAGCTTGGGTTCAGCTTCAGAAGAAAATTTCCCATTCATTACCAAACTTCTAGCTGGGGCCATTCATTGCCAACCAGGAAGATGTAGTTAAATGATTATAAATATTCAGAGCAAACACTATAGTGAAAATGCATTAGGTAACAGTAACATGCCTAACTAGTACAATTAGGTTCCTTGAATGGTTAAAAGAGCATGGGTAATGATCAGATTTTATGGTGGTTCTGAATGGTATTTTTGCTTCTGGTAGCCAGCGTTTCAGCTTTGATGTAGACATTTACCCGGCGCACGCTGTCGTCATCTGACTCTGAAAAGTGCCTGTTGTAGTGGCGAACCTGTAAGCCAGCGTCACACACAGTACAGAAACCTGATTCACACTTCATACTATCAAATGCCACTGGACTGTGAAATTACGCAAGAACGGCAAGATTTAACAGTGTGTTATCGTTTTGGGGGCATAGCAATATCACAATATTTGACATGATATGCAAATAGTACAATATGAAAAGAGTGTTTTCTGATTAATTATCTTTAATAAATGATTCAAGCAAAATGACAAAAACCTTAGAATTTGGGTAAAAGAATAGTGCAAGTGTTTGGAGGCTTCATCATGATACCGAATATATTCAAATTGCTGACAACATGAATGTTATGAGCTAAAAAGTGTGATGTGTGACAGTGTACTAATGGACATTATGTACCCTTTCAGGATGCTCCATTGGGTCTCCCTCACTTCTTTTCTCACTGGGGTAGCCGCTGTCTCCTCCATTTTCCTGTCAAAATCAAAAGTGGAGTAGAGAAATATACACATATTCAAGCTATATAATGCGCCTTTAAAATAATACACCTTTGATTTGATCACAAATGCTGTAGGGGGGTGGGAACTGACCTTGTGTTCTGGGCTTCGTTTCTCGCTATCATTGGCCTCATTCATGAATCCCCATCCTGTCAGGAGCAAAAAGGATTCAGCGCACATCTAATCTGGCACATGTGAACATACATTATCTCCTGATCCAGATAAAGCAAAAGCAGGGATTACTCCAAGAACAATAATGATTTCTGCATTTATCATAAACGATTCCTGTTTTCAGGGGAGTAATCTAATTATATATTTTTGTAATATAGTGTCTATAAAAAAAAAAAAGTGTACACAACCCTGTTAAAATGCCAAGGAAACCACAACAAATTTAACGTGACCTATAATCTATTCAATTCAACCTGTAAAAATTCAAATGTACAATATGATGGTGTCACAAATGTGCACACCCTTAAACTAATACTTTCTTGAAGCACCTTACAATTTAATTGTAGGATTCAGTCTTCTCCTTTGAGATCATTTAAAGAGAAATAAAGTTCAGCTTTACAAGTAGGATTTTTCTGACATTTACAGGACATCTGACAGGTTCACAGAGAGCTTTCACAGCATCAATTGAATCTCATTGTTGAAAAGTATGAATGGGTGCGCACACCTTTTTTTTTTAAATATACATTTCTATGTATTTTTGGTACCTGGAGATTTGCCCATAGATGTGCTCAAGGTCAAAGGGGAGCAGGGCACAGAGTCTGCATCACTTATGTTCTCGTCAGCAGAGGAGGTCTCGGACAGTCGGGACAGCAGGGGGGGCATGCGGCTTAGGGAGGTGGTCCTGACGCGAGGAGAACCACACACCTCCTCACACCCCCGCAGAACCGTCTGAGCCGACTGCTGCTCACAGAAAAGAAAGAGAGCAGCCTCCACTACATGCTACCCACACAGCTACGAGACAATTTGACCCCTCTCTTCAGACAGGTGGCTGTTTAAGCAGTTGCCCCATCAAAACGGGTTTCATTCATTTGAAGTTGTTCCTAGAACAAAAGTGTCAACAGACCTTCGGAATGTCTTAAGGTGTGTTCAGGGACTCACCAACAGCTTGTTGGTGCAGTCAAGATGGCCAGTCTCTGCAGGCGAAAGGTCAAAGGGCGTGAGATTCATGCTTTTACATATCCTATTGCAGAGATGGGAGTGGAAGAACAGGGCCATGCCCCGCACACCTGGAACACAGAGTAAGAGGCTCTCCTGTAGTTAAAGGATGCACAAATGTTGAGACCTGCCATTAATGTGGACAGCACCCGGGATGCGTTAAAATCACGCCAAATCCAATGACTCAGATCCTTAATGGTTGCACAGACATTATATGCGGTGAATTAAAAGGTAAAGGTGAAGTAATTGTCACATGTGATACACAGCAGCACAGCACACAATGCACACAGTGAAATTTGCCCTCTGCATTTAACCCATCACCCTGAGTGAGCAGTGGGCAGCCATGACAGGCGCCTGGGGAGCAGTGTGGGGGGACGGTGCTTTGCTCAGTGGCACCTCAGTGGCACCTTGGCAGATCGGGATTCGAACCGGCAACCTTCTGATTACAGGGCCGCTTCCTTAACCGCTAGGCCACCACTGAATTGTCTATCCAGTCATGCCTGGGATGACGTGGCAATATATTTCTTAATGTAATAAATGTACAGAGAGAAGAAATTACTTTCTTTTCACTTTTGTAAGACCATGCAATGAAAAGGAACGTTTAAAACGGAATGGAAATTGATTTTATATCAGATCTGATTCTACAGTAAGCTGTCACCTGAGACACCCATGTCTTATGACATGGGTGAAGTGATGTATATAAGGGCTGTCCACATATGATCACAAACCCCCAAGACGCCAAACCATTAACAAGCATTTAAAACGGCTCCAAGTTATAATGCAGGGAGGGAATCGATACCCAGGTTTCCATCTCCGAAGTCGGTGCCTTTCTCAGTGTGGATCTGTGGATCGGTGTAAAGATCTCCAACCCCCTGAATGTCCACCACAATCAGCTGATGTCCTGAACGCTCAAAGGTGAAGTGGCTAAATGCCTAAAGCAAGCAAGAACACAATCAGATACTATGCTGATCAACATGTTTTTATGCTTGCGTGCACATATACTTTGGACAAACTCTCCAGAATGAAACATGTAGCATGGAAGCAGGTCACAGCACTTTACGCTAAAGAAAAGTGCAGTACAGGAAAAGGGCTGTGTGTGGAAGTGAAGTTGTATGTGGTGCCCACACCTGCGGGGTAAGACGTATGTTGTCGTCCCTCACGAAGCCAGAGTTGGAGTTGTACTTGATGTATTTTCCTTCTATGTAATGCTCCAAATGGAACAGAGGCTTCCCAGGGAGACCAGTCATCTCAATCACACACATTTGCATAATGTCCACCTGATGTGACCACACACACAAAGAGACTTGTTGTGACGTTATGTTACTCATTGATTACTGTTTCGTGGTACTGCAATAGTCTTACCTGCTTTGGAGGGCGGTGCCGATTAAACTCCTCCCCCCACAGCTTAGCTTCCATCTGCAGCCTCACGTCCTCAAAGTAAACGTCCCGGGCAACTGTCTCCATGTAGCGCTTCGCCACATAGTTGGACGCAGATTTCCATTTGCTACTATGAGAAAAATTTGACAGCTTCTTTCTGTAATGAAAAAGACAATAAAGGCATTTTATTAACTCTATTGTCAGAGCATAAAAAGGCTCAAATATTATAAATCTGTGGCACAAACCAGTATTGTATGCTCACACTGCTACACTAATACATGCATGGCTATGCAAAAAATATTTATAACTTTTATCCCACCACTATTTATTATTACTCAGTGTCTGTACTGCTGCTAGAAAGTGAATTTTCCTGAGGAACCTTCCCAAAAAGTATTTTTTAATTCTCCTCAAACATCAATATTTGCTTGCAATTATTTTTTGCTTGCTTATTTTTTTACTAGCCTTATATACTTTATATCATTTAGCTATGCACAGCCAAAAACAGCCTCTTCCTTTTTTAAGTTCTACGTGACCACCAACTACAGCCCTGCAGAGGAAAGCATGAATGGAATGTTCAAGTAGGTCTGGATCTGATCTAACCCCGCCCATCACATGAGCCCTCATACACATGGGCTTCTTCATTGGTTGTTATACTTACGTTCTGTAACACTCCCGCATGGCCCCTCTTCCAAATGGCTACAAAAGCAGTAGCAGTGGGGGGCAAAAAGCAGCAAATGAAACATGATAAGAAACATGCAAAACACTGCATATTTTAAACAAAGTAATAGCATTCAGTTACTTTTAAAACAAGCCAAAATAAGTTGTACCTGGGCAGACATTTTAACAAAAACCTGGTCCTGGGCCCATTCTCCAGTCACTGCATTATATCTGCAGAAAGCAACACTATGGTCATTAGTTTGATTGCAATACGTTCAGACAAAAAAACAATACCAAAACAAAAACAGAATAGCACAGTAAAGTAAAAAAATTCTAACTAAATTTAATACTGCACATCCTGTGCTCAAAATGTAATACAGTCAAAAGTATTTTTTGACTCCTTCACCAATAAACATTGTGGAAATTCTGTGTGGAGTCCCACAAGGACTGATTATTGGAACACGTCAAATTTGAAAGTATGACTGCACCAGTCTAGAATTTGTGGTGTGAACTGATCTCGCCTGTTTATTTAATTCTAAAATGTTATCAGCAGGCACAATAAATAAATAAATAAATATAAATTCCAATACTGCATGCTCTCGAGCAGCATCTGGCAGGTTACACTAGTGCATTCTTTTAATAAAAAAAAAAAAAAAAAAGATAGCATGTGCATTTGCGAGCATGCACGTCTAATATTTACACAGGCAACTCAACACTCAGGCTAAGCACGGAACACTGCGTCCTGTACCATGTGAATCAACTCATTCAGAATAGAGCTTGCCATGCCGTGATTGGCTGGAAGCACGAGAAATCAAGGGGGTGAGCCTGGTGATGTCACATGACGTTTTAAAAATAGCCCATGAACACTTGTGAAGAAGTCAACAAGGGTCACTGGCTTTATTGGGATCGACGCAGCGAAGACACATACATCATGTTGGAAGAGGCCCATGACCTGGATATACCTCAGAGATTATGAATAAAGTATTTATTATGCCAACTCTCAGATGAAATATTTCACTGTTTTGACATGACGTTTGCACCAAGTACCAAAGTTTTTACCTCAACATTCAGGTTCTGATTCTGAAAAACACCAAGCATAAAGTCATCTACACTCCACGTCAATGATCCTTAACACTTTATTGATACCCGTAGATAAAAACTAATTTTTATTACACATGACAAAACCAACAGGAGCTGGTACACGGTGCAGGCGCAGACCTGTATCTGGTGCAGGGCTCCGTCGCCACCTCATCCAGGTGAAACTCCGCCCACGGGTCCGGCATGGCCCGAGCTTTCTCTATGGCATGCTTCCAGGTGGCCTGTGCCAATGAAGAACAGTCAGACTCGGCAACAATTACGACCCCCTCTCAATGCCACAAACACATACAAGCACTTGACAGGTGCCTGCTGATCTCTCCTGAAGGGACTGGTGGGACAGCGGGTGTTCGGGATATCACAATTCTCAATGCAACAGTCGAACAATAATAATAATATAGATTTGTTTTTTAATCACAGCAGCAATGCACTAAATTGGGTTTGACTCATCAGTCCCATGGTTTAGAGCAAGCATTCTGTAAGCTATAGTCAGCCAACACTATATTCGTGTGCTGCTGCTCCTGATCAATATTTACTGTTTGATTGAATATTGTGACATCCCTAGAAGCTGAACAGGGTGAGAAAATAAAGATTATGCATAAAAATGCAGAAATGAATTCTGATCCAAAAGGCAATCACTATCACATGGTGTTTGACCAGACGCTGTCAGTACACTGCAGTGCACCCTGGGAATGACCCAGCGTCTTTACTTTACTTTACTTTTATCCAAAGCGGCTTACAAGGAGAAGACACGAGCAATTCTCATTCGGTTTCCATAGATTGTGACTCAAAAAACTAAGAGACCTGATAAGGCCTAACTTGTCAAGAGTAGAACATGCAGGGAATTGCTAATTGCTAGACGAGTGTGTGTGCGTTAGTGTTAGACTCGTCTGAAATACTTTTTAAACAAGTGAGTTTAGTGATATAATGACTGCCTATATTTCGCATGAGACGTCCCCTCATCAGCTCTGGGAACCATGAGGACGTGGACACGAGTGTCATGCAGTAGTCGCCAGAGGAAAGTACATTTGTACTAAACATCCAGCCACAGTAACCACTTCCCCCTACAGAACCACTTGGTGCTTTAGGGTTGATGATTTACTTCCAGCCAGCAACTTTCTGAGACGCAGCTGTCCAAATAAAACGATCCCGCTGTCCTGGATCATTGAAGGAAATCCTGCTGTGGCAGCAAATTTACCATGTTAAACACACCGTTAAACCCCAAAGCCAAAAAGCCCGCATTACGTCACATGATCTATAATCATCGTTCTGCACTTTTATTTTTTAGACGCACCTGACCTGCAATGCCTGGGGTTTTATCATAAATATTAAAATGATATCAAGCAGAAACCAACCCCAGGACAAGGTTCCAGGCCACTGAAAAAGGAACACGAGCGGGGGTCAATTCGGGTCTAAAATACAATCCACCTAAAATAAAGGCTTCCTGGTATGTGGGAGGAATCTGGAGCTGAGACTCCAACTGGAGTCTCTGTCTCCCAAACAAAAAAAAAAAAGAGGGACTGTAGAAATGAAGGATGGGGGGTGAAAAGAGATTATGGATGAATTCAGGAAAGCTGGAGGAAGCAGCTAGGATGGAGAAAGGGGAGGAGCACAACATGCAGAGTGACCTGGAGGAGAGGAGGACATAGATTAAGCGGGGTGGGATGGGACGGGATTGGGGTTGATTGGGCTGGAGGACAAGGAGAAATGAACCTACCCGACCTTTATCAGTTAATGACCCAAACCTGACCTCCTGCCCCTCTGGATCACCGCGGGTCTACACGGGGACAAAAAAAAGTACACAAACAAGGCGGTGTTCAGCAGGGGGGCGAGAGGCGCGCCAAATTCCATGTTCAGACGGAGGGAGGGAGGCAGGGGAGCTGAGGGAAAGCGGGTTTCAGGCCAACCCGTCCTGTTCGTCACGAGCGACGAGACGGCAGCATGACCTGAAGACACGCACGCGGCCCGTCTCCTTATAAGGCAGGGACAGCCTCTCCACAGACTGCCGTCCACCAAGCGCCTCTGTCGAAGAGCTGATCCGAACTCTTGTCCACGAAGAGGTCAGCGATTAGGGTTCGAGACAGGACTGGATTACGCTATTTCACCGATCTCGACAATCAACAATATGGATGAGCCACTTAAGCAAATGTGCAATGAAAAGTAATTAGTTAAAGATAGGGACCTTAAAAATACGTTTTTAAATAGATAAATCAGAAGCCCAGAGGAGGTTTCTCACCTTGTAGGTGAAGGAGTTTTTGGGGAGGGAACTGGAGAGCTGCTTGGTGTGCACCAGGTTGTTCAGGTAGTTGCAGATTTCCTTGGTGGAGCTGACGGGGTCGTCGGTGATGGGGCAGATGTAAAAGTCTTCATCGTCGTCATCGTCGTCGCCACGGTCACAGGAGGCCGATCTCAGGTGGGACCGCTTCTCCGTGTGGCCCACCTCCTCCATGGTGAACATCATCTCTTCGTCCGCCATGGTGGCCGTGAAACGAGGTGCCAGACTAAAGGAGCCGTGCAGGATTCCAGAACTTTCCCCAGCACTGGCTCCGATTTCATCAAGCCTGACCTACAAAGAACCAGAATCTGGCATTTACAGAAATTCTTCTAGACCATGCACTTCCTGCTGGGTCAGGATTTCATTAGGCAACTGTGACTATAAGAACCATTAAGGATTGTAGAAGCGGGTCAGTGTCGAGCTTCGGTTCCCTCTTTGGACAGCCTTGCTGTGTGTTCTACCAATGTTGACTACGGGCACCCACGACGACAACAAAAATGGCCTCTACACCTGCATGCTGTGGCATTCCGTTCTGCTTTCGCCAGGAACGTGCGCGATCGGAGTCAACGTCAGAGCGTCGAAAAGCAGGACATGCGTGTCGCCAGGAAGCACGGAAACGCGATCGACGAGGCACGGGACGCTCACGGAAGTCCATCGAGGAAGAAAAAGTGGAAATTCTCCATTTCTAAACGGCAACAATGCGCGCAGGACGGGCCGCAGGACGACGGAACACCCCCCCCCCGGCGCGGCTGCACCGTGCGCGTTGCTCAGCGTCACCGACCTGGCGCGTCGAGGCGGCAGGAACGCGTGAAGACGTCCGACGCGTCCCTCTCCTCACCGCTCATGTGTCGCCGGAGACCGGAGTCCCGAACCCAGCCCCGCGTCGCCGCCCCGTCCCCGTCCCCGTCCTCCACCGGCGCTCGCACACTCGGCACGTAGCGTCCGTAGCCCCGCCTCCGGGCGGCGGAGCGGCCAATGGGACGCGCGCGTTTGTTCTTTTTATGCGTATTCATGGCAGAGGGCGGCAACGCTTTATTGACGTTTATGTCTCGAGAACTTCATGTGCGGGCTCAAAATAATAACAATAATATAAAAAAAAAAACACTTAAGCGTATAACTAAATATAATAATGAGTAGTTATGTTCAAAGTACAGGGTGTTTAACCCCTGAATGTTCGTACGGTCCGCCGTGACATGTGTGGCGGTTGTAGACAGCGGCAGTTGTGCCGATTGCCTGAAGTGTGGAGGTCGGGACGTGGGGACACGTGGGGACCCGTCAGTGACCTGCAGAAAGGGCAGATCTGATTCATCGAGTGGACGATGAATACGACTTTCAAATGAATTGCCTGCTTAATCGAGTAAAACGACGCATCGCATTCATTCTGAGGCTGTTGTTTATGTTCCACACATACCCTAAAGGTGGAGGAATATTGTTACACTTATGCACACGTACATGCCTTTTTGGTTTGGTTTTGATTAATAGACATTCCAGAATGTACTCGAGCACAATTAACTAAACGAGATGTTGTAATAAATCTGCCCACAGGCTCGAGTTAACGCGCACGTACTAGACATTTTACGGTTCTACTAAACCACTGTGGGCGGCCTGCCTCCCGGGTAGCGTGGCCGAGCGGTCTAAGGCGCTGGATTTAGGCTCCAGTCATTTCGATGGCGTGGGTTCGAATCCCACCGCTGCCACTACGCTTTTAAGCCAGTGAATGTGATAGCCAGATAGCCAGTAAATGTGTAAGGCGTCTTTTTGAGGCTGCTTGGGAGCGCCTTTGTAAGCGAATGTTCTGTTCTGTTCTGTTTTTCTTGCATCTATGCGAAAGCCAACTCCTTTACAGAACTAATTTACTGACTGTAGCCTAATGCTGACCTGGTTGTTCATCTGTGAATGTGCATAGAATGCCTACAACCTTTACTGACTGACTGGCAGAAGGTAGAAGATTGTCAAATATGAGAGAACTGGGGTCAGGGTTAAGAAACTGCCAGTGTGGATGCGTTTTCTGTTCCCACAATGCTTTTTTCATCTCTCCCTGTGCATCCCTGTCGTCCACAGCATGTCGGAAAGGACATCATTCATTTTTAACACTGCTTGAGGACAGCTGGCAAGATTCAAGATTCTTTATTTGCCACACACACACAATTGTACAAAATGTAATAAAATGCGCCCTGATTTGGCCAGCAATCTTTTTTTTAAATTCATGCCAGATTTAAATACAGCAAAGCATACATCCATAAACAGTGTCAAACCAACACCTGCAGAAAATCCTCCGTCTTAAGGCACAGCGATCCCAACAGTGAGGATGATGAGGGTGCAAGCATGTCCCTTGGCCAACATGGTAGGGGCCAAGGAATTGTACTTAAAGTGCAAAATTAACACACTGTATACACAATTATTTCACTGTATGTTGATGTACAATGTGTGTATGCTACAGAGCAATAAACTAGGATTAAACCCAATAAACAGTAGATTGCATATTCAATATTTGCATAGCGAGTCCAGCCATTTTCAACAATTCCAACTATAACCAACTTTATATTTGTCCTATATATTTTTTAATTTAGTACATTTATCTTAAATCTACTGAAGATCTCAATTAATTAGTAAAATAGTTTATTAACAAGTGGTCAGAGATGAACCACTTGTTAATAAACAGTCAATCTGAACTTTCTCAGTGGTGTCCATGTGGATTTTTCTAAGTCAATATAATCATTAATGTTTACGAAAAATAGTTTATATATGTTCATTTTAGTGGCCGCACATGCATCCTTAGGCTTGCTTTGCTGTACATAGCTTCTGCATATCATCCCATGCGAACAAAATTAGTGACTTACAAACCTATGGTTTCCCAAGACGTGAAATATTATTATAATGTGCACAATTAAATAACCATTAAACTAGCAGAGAAATGTTAATGCGCAAAATAAAGTGAAAGCTATGAATGAATTTACTCTCATCCTCATGTCTGGTTCTTATCCTGACTCTTTTATAATTAATGAAATGATCAGCTAACTTGAATTTCATCCTAGAACAGAAACCAGCCTTCCAATTCTCATTTGTGATTACAGCCTGACATGCCTACATTCACCAGACGTTTTACTTCAGGCTTCAAATGCCAGGTATAGAAGTTGAACAGGACAAACAGTGCAAAACTCAGGCCATGTTAACTTCAACAACACCTCACCTGGACATTCGCGTTCCGGTTTTTATGGCCAGGAAAACGTTTGAAGCATGAATCTTACGTCAGCCATTTGAGTACACTTTTACTGCGAAGAGTAGTCCTCCTATTGTGAAAAGGATTGACAAAACAAAAAAGACATATGCGGACCCAACGACAGTATTGTTGGGCAGCTTGAAAGGCTGTCCTCCAACTTCACCGATGTAAAATCCAGCTGGAAATACGAGGGCGGCGATGCACATGAAGACCACTGGAGGAAACGGAAGACATCCTGTGTCAATAGTTACCCGTCACAATTACATTAAACACAGTTCTCGGGTGTTTTTGGGATCGTGCGTTCTGCCTCACGTTTATTCCCCTTTCCCGCAGCATAAAGGGGAGGATAATGCGGAGATTCCCATGCCTGTTCCTGCAGGCCCCGCCTTCCGTGTTTTACAACAGACATATTCATTTACATTTAACATGTAAGGCAATGGGCAGACGCCCTTATCCAGAGCGACTTACCATCGATGAAGTGATCAGTTCTGGTTCATTAGGACCCTCAACTATGAATACAATCTTTTTATTCACTCTGTTGTAGATTCTATACATAAGTCAGACAATAAGAAGGTTACAAGTTAATCTAAATATTGTCTAAAGAGGTCTCTAAAGGTCTTGAGCTGCCGTTTGAAAATACTCAGTGACTGAGCTGTTCTGACCTCGAGGGGAAGTTCATTCCACCACCGAGGGGCCAAGATGGAGAAGAGACTAGATTAATGTCTTCCTTTTACCTTCAGAGATGGAGGGACCAGGCGAGCAGTACTGGAGGCTCGGAGTATACGAGGTGCAGTGCGAGGTGTAATAAGGGCTGTGAGGTAGGATGGTGCTACTCCATGTTTGGCTTTGTAGGCCAGCATCAGTATTTTGAACCTGAACCTGCAGCTACTGGGAGCCAATGGAGGGAACGTAGCAGAGGGGTGGTGTGGGAGAATTTGGGAAGGTTGAAGATCAGTCATGCTGCTGCATTTTGTATTAGTTGTAGAGGTCAGATGGTACATAGTGGTAGACCAGCTAGAAGGGAGTTACAGTAGTCCAGTCGTGAGATTACTAAGGACTGAACCAGTAGTTGGGTGGCCTGGGTTGACAGATAAGGACGGGTTCGTCAGATATTGTAGAGAAGGAATCTACATGAGCAGGAAAGGTTGCTGATCTGAGTCGACAAGGAGAGTTGGTTGTCTATTGTTACTCCAAGGTTGCGGGCTGTTGTAGAAGAAGAGAGCTGTGAGTTGTCCAGGTAAATAGCAAGATCCTGATGTGGTGAAGAATCTGCTGGAATGAATATTAGTTCAGTTTTGGTGGGATTGAGTTTGAGGTGATGGGCTGTCATCCAAGATGAGATGTTAGACATGCAGAGATTTTGGAAGCAGCATGTAGACCAGAGGGAGGAAAAGAGAAAATGAGTTGTGTGTCATCGGCTTAGCAGTGGTAGGATAATCCATGTGAGAAATTGACCTCACCAAGTTATCTTGTGTAGAGGGAGAAAAGGAGATGACCTAGCACTGAGCCTTGAGGGACACCAGTGGAGAGTCATTAGTAGATTGTTAACAATCATATGATCTTAACTAAGCAATGGTTGGAAGGAAACCTTCCAGGACCAGGACTTGGAACCCCCAGTATAATGTGCAGTGGCTGCAGAAGGTTGTCGGTTCGAATCGCCATCCGCCAAGGTGCCACTGAGCAAAGCATCGTCCCTGCACACTGCTCCCCGGGCGCCTGTCACGGCTGCCCACTGGTCCCCAAGGGTAACGGTTAAATGCAGAGTGCTGTGCTGCAGTGCATCAAAATGACAGTTGCCTCATTTTCACAGTGAAACTGCAACCGCAGTTTGGTGACGTCACAGAGGGCCCATAAAAACAATACAACCAAATGCTGCAGGAGTCAAGAGCAACAAGAAAATATTCAGGTGAACCTTGAAGAACTGTACTTCAAGCGACCTTGATACATTCCCCAACTTTTGTAAACCAAACCAAAAAATTGCTGCAAATGTAAATAACAGAGGCCGAGAGTGGAACTTTTGTCTTCCTTTTCTTACTCACTTCCTGCGAAGGCGACTTGGCAGGCATACTTAATGGCTTCCCGCCTCCACTGGGACGCCAACAGAAGGCCACAAGTGAGGGTGAGGGAGACGATGGCGGTGATGATCAAGGCAAGGGCAGCGGCCCATGCGGGGGGCAGTCGGGTCGCGGTGCAGGTCTGATATCGGCCGTAGATGGTCTGGCACTGCCGCACAAGCCCCACGGCCAGAGCGCCTGCAGCAAAGCACACCAAGTCAACAACAACAACAACAACAACAACAACAACAACACATAAAACAGAAGTAAATAGGTCCACAAACAGTTAATGCACTGCATAAGCCTGAAGTCATTACGCGTTAAAACAAAAACGCGCGTCGTCATTATATAATGTGTCCCCTGTGTGCATGGGTGTGTGTCCGTGTGTAGCAACACACACATCGCCGACGACCCTAATGACCTCCCAGGCGAGCCCGAACATCGCGTTGCGTCACCTGGGTGAATTAAACCCAGAGGCCGCATCTGTGGTAAACACAGGCGAGCAGCAGGACCATCATGCCGCCTGTCTGTGTCAAATATTTCACTCTGAATTGAAGTGAATCCTGAGTGGCTGGTCGGGGGTCAAATGTCCACAATACTTTACTTTATCACAGGCTTTTAACAAACCGTCAAAAATAATTTAATTTCCAGCAAAAAAAAAAATTATATTATTTTATATAATTAAACGATTGGCCCTGTTGAGTGAACGTTTAAGAGTAATTCTTGCCTGTCTGCTGCCTTCTATTCTGCAACCACGGAGCACGTTCCTCCCTCAAGGCTTCATTAAGGGAGCTACTCATCTCATCTAACTGCAGAATTAACACCAGGGCTGAGAAAGAAACTTCATGAAACCGATGTCTCTGTGGTCTGCAGATCACTTCTGGATTCTGGGGCACCTATGAGGGTTGTCTGTGGCAGACGGATTCATTTCGCAACCATCATGACCTCCGTGGCCTCTGATTTGTTCTCCACCTCAGCTCGGAATTTAGTGTGCGATGGAGATCCACCCCACTCTTCTTACCCCGCTCCTCTCCGGTATTGATCCAGTTCGGACTGGCAACGCTGGCGATCGCGAAGACGTCAGCAGCGAGGAAGAGACAGGCGGAGACGACGGTCAGCTTATCCATCCCTCCGTTCGGTCACCAGGAACGGAGGTTAACCCGGGGCATGGTCCTCCTCCTCCGGCGGTGTTCAGCGGCTCCGGGGGCATTAACCGGCTGCGGGCTACCTGAGGTCGGGGGTCCGCCGCGCTGGGCCAGCATCTGCTCCATATCTGAGCAACGTGATGTTCACGAAGACGCGAATTTATCAGCTGTCAGGAGTCATGATGGAGCTCCAGTGAACGCGCGTTTTCCGCCAGAACACGGCGACTGCGGACCGCGGTGGGCGTGGTTTAACAGCTGACCCCACCCACGTCGTGGAGGCCAAAGACACGCCCCTTCGTACAAATTAACATCCAAAAACTTCTGGCCCTGGGGTGAATGAAATAATTTTCTCCCCTGAATAAATGAACTCACAATGCTTGTACACATGTAATTACAATTGGAAATGTGCATTTCTGCTTTTAGAATAAACATTGACAAAAATAAAAAAAACTTAAAGGCCATGCTGCTACCCCCTGCACGGATGCAGATTAATTTATTAATCAGATGAGACGCAGCTATTGATTGGTGCATCCATGTTGTTCCAACAGGAGAGAATTTCATCCATATATACGGTGTCCCCTCTGCTTCACCACTAACAATGGTGTGTCATGTATGGATGGTTACATATCTAAATGTCATTCAAAATACTGTAATAACTAAGTAATAATTAAAACAATCGCTAAAAAAAATGGGGGGCACATTTCAAATGTTGCATTTAACACAACAGTAATGATACCTGACCTATAACTACAATCTATAACTGGACAAAAACTGAAAAATACATCATGATGTATTGTGAGAATGAGATTATTTAAATGGCCAGCCTTTCAGAACACTTGACTCCATTGATTTTCTTTTATGAAATGTTAGATACGTTTCAGTTGTGTTGCACCTTAACAGGTCCACCCCAAACTGATGTGAAACACAAAACATTTACACGTGAAAAGAGGATTGATAAGATTTATTCATAATTTTAATAATAAGCGCTCCACACTCTCCTCCTATATTTTCCAACTTTAAAATGAGTTTAATAAAAATTAAATAAATTCACAACTGAACAGGATCATGGTTCTGATGTGATTCTGGATGTGGGAACTGTTATTTTTATGCCCACTTAAAAGAGGTCTGCCTTCAGATGAAACCCTGGGTCATATTTCATCTACAAAGGGCATGTCCACTAGGTGTCCTCTGGAAGCCAAAGTCTTCTTTCCAGAAACAACCTTTTTTGCAGCCTAAAACGATCATAAAATGCACAGAATAAACAAGTGCCTTAACAATACCAAATGCGGTGTATAATGAACAGTTTAACTAAAGAAGCATTGGAGCTAGAACTTACATTGACAACATCAGTTGAAGACACGGCATCAATTTTCTGGATCACAGCCTCCGGGGTGTGGTAGGTACCAAATGCCAGGGCCTGAGTGCCGATTGCCTCGAACAAGCCTTCTGTGGTTTCCAAAGATATAAGGTACTCTGCCTTCAACTGGTTCCTGAGCAAAAACACACAGATCCATCTTAGCACAGCGACACTGCATGCCTGGTGTGACCTCGGCTTAGTCATAACAATATGAATACAAGATGCTGAAATTTTTAAACTGTGAAGTAAGGGTGCGCAATGAATCAAATTTTTATTTCGATTTCGGGTGTAAATGACCACAAATACAATGTAATCGATAAAGACCGACAATTAGCGAAATCATTTTGCAATATTACGTGCTGCAAGGATACTCTCCACCCCTCGGCTAAATTAGTGTATGTACTCTGGTTGTGGTGGTGTTTTAAAAAAGTCAGCGTGAGTAATGCAGTTACTGTTATTGCCTCACACTAGACATATTGACCAAAATAATTGTGATTATGAATTTTTGCATAATTAAGCAGCCTTACTATAAAGTTGGGGAATTTCTGTTGAGGCAAAAAAAAAACACGAAAGAAAGAATCGAACTTACTTGCCGCGGGTGAGATCAGCAGTGGTGAGGCCTCCCTGGGCAGCATCTTTTACCTGTCCGAGAGCCGCTGACAGTACCTACAGAGAGGGAAAAAATTATGATTAATCATAATGGTACCAATTTGATAATAATCAAATGAACACTAAAGTTTTTAGAGGCACATTAAAATTTCAGATTTGGATACAGCAAGCAAACATGCACAAAGATCTAAAGAACCAAATCAGGATAGGCGGAACAAAGAAACTGGTGAAGAAATCTTCAGTATAGACCAAAAGTTTGGACACACCTTCTCATTCAATGTGTTTTATTTATTTTCATGACCATTTACATTAGTAGATTCTCACTGAAGGCATCAAAGCTATGAATGAACACATGTGGAGTTATGTACTTAACAAAAAAAGGTGAAATAACTGAAAACATGTTTTATATTCTAGTTTCTTCAAAATAGCCACCCAGCCGCTCTGATTACTGCTTTGCACCGTCTTGGCATTCTCTCGATGAGCTTCAAGAGGTCGTCACCTGAAATGGTTTTCCAACAGTCTTGAAGGAGTTCCCAGAGGTGTTTAGCACTTATTGGCCCCTTTGCCTTCACTCTGCGGTCCAGCTCACCCCAAACCATCTCGATTGGGTTCAGGTCCGATGACTGTGGAGGTCGGGTCTCTACTTTTTGTTAAGTACATAACTCCACATGTGTTCATTCATAGTTTTGATGCCTTCAGTGAGAATCTACCAACGTAAATGGTCATGAAAATAAAGAAAACACATTGAATGAGAAGGTCTGTCCAAACTTTTGTACTCTCCATCCTGAGGCAGAATTTTCTCAATTTCCACAGAATCAAATAGATTTTCAAATTGATTCTTAAATGACCATAAACCCCCCCACTGATCTAGGAAAGTGTATTCTATGGACTGACCAATGTGAACAGAATTCTACTCTCCATGTGTGAACATTAAATTCTTTCTTGAGTGTGAAGTACTAGCCACTTTACTCACCTTACTGGCCGCAGATGCCTGGCAGATGGTGGAAATGCCAAACAGTCCAGTGTCGGAGTAGCTGGCATTGAAAGCGGAGACCTGACGTATAACAGCAGGGAAGAGAACCTATTGATACTAATTCTACTTCAACTTTTTTTTGGACCGTTCATGAGGCCGTCCAGCACATGGCCACTCACGTCAAAAGGCAGGTTGGTGGCCTTGCTGACCGCCTGACTCAGCTTGCTGGTGACATTAGAACCCCTCTTGACATGTGGACCTGCCCCCAAGACGTGCTGCAGGACACGGAAGGCTGTGGCCTCGTTTGAGCTGACCGCTGCCCCCTCGCTTACCAGAATGGCGTGGACTAGACTGCTTCGTCTCTGCTCCCGTGCCTCTCCTGAACACACCCAGGTCATTGGGTCAGGCCTCACCCATAATTCAATCACAGCAAGGTGCCCCACATCAACGAATGGCAAGAATTATTGTACGGTTTTTGAGCAGATGCATATTACTGTGCATGTGTAAAAATGCTTATGTATGGGATCCATGCCTCCTCTGTACTGGGCCTTTAATCCTGCAGTTCCAACTCCACTACGGATGTTGAGGAACTGTTCTCCAACCTGCTTCAGCATTGCATGGTCCACTCCTGCATCAAGGGGAAATTAGGGGAACTTGTGTTGAATTTTAAAAAATTCTTATTTGGTTTGTGAAATACTTCTTTCCCAGCATAATTTAACTGAGGTGCAAAATTTAAATGGGACGAAATAACTTACCAAGTCCAACAAGAGCCATTCTTGCACTTGTGAAATTGTTTTGCACAAAAGAATGCATCTAAATAAAAGGAAATCCATCCTGAGCGAATTCTCACCACGAACAAACACAGAACACCTAGTGGTCGGGACCTGTGGGTCTCACCTGCTCTGCAGAAATGCCCCCAATCTTGTGGCCAGGGCAGTAGAGGGAATTGGACAAGGCATTCTTATAAGCTGCGGCATGCAGGCTTTCAGTCACACCTTAAAGGGAATTTGTTCGATGTTACAATCTCAGAACCACATTTCACAGTTGAAGAACGCAGCTCTATAAGCTCCCATCATTCCAAACTGTTCTACAGCTTGGTTTCCTCTAGTCAGAGATGAATGAATGAAGCAGCTAAGAACTTAGCACTCAGAACAGCATTTTAAATAAAAGTAGAATACACTGAAGCAAACAGCAGCAAATCACGACACAACATGAGGACAAGAAATATTTACCATGTATTATGGCTGCACAATTAATCACGATCACATTTTTAAATTAAGATGATCAGCAGCGATAGTCACATGTAAATAACCAACCCCCAGGGGGCGAGCGAAAGCAAACTCAAACTGTGACAGAGCGAGACATGCTTGGCTGAGCGCGCACCTTCTAGAAAGTGTCCCTCCTTTGGGGTTAAAAATACAGATACAGATACATATACCATAGATATATATACACTAGATGTCGCATTTAGCCTCTCAGCACGCGTCAATGCCGCCGTCATATTTGGACGGGGTTCTAAGCTCATTTAACCACACTTACGAGCTTCTGTTCTGACACCTGCATATATTGCATAGTTAGTTTTTAATTCTTGACAAATATATACAAAAGGACATGCCCTGTCTATGTTTTTTTTTTTTTTTTTTTTAAATAGTGACCTGCCTTTGGTCATCTCTTAATGCTATGCATATAATCATGATTATATGCTACCTTGCATGTCAAGTACATGAACTGACCAATCTGAGGATTCTGAGATGCGAAGGCAGTGTCCATCCTCAGCCTCGGTGTTAGGTCACTTATCTCCCAGTGCCGAAACTCTGGGGCAGTGGTGACATTGATCAAGTACTCCAAGACTGTGTCACTAATATGAACAAATTACATTGTTATTATTATTATCATCAATAATATGTCATGTCCATGTCTGTGTCCTCATAAGGAACATGTTTATAATTTACATTGAAAAATAGTGAGAAAATATTATTATTTGCGAAGGCCGTAAGTAACGTGCATAAATAATGACTGAAACTGGTAATACTTTGGCCTCAGTGACAACACACTTGACTTGATGTTTAAATACTCACATGTGGTCCCTCAGACACTCCACTGTGTAGACCATGTTCTCCCTGGACGAAGTCACACTACAGTAAGAAAGCACACAGGGTTGGAAAGATCCAAACTGATATAATCTATAATCTCACCTGCCAGCTGTGACCCCACCTGTTGTTCAGGTCCAGCATATAAACAAAAAGAAACCAAGACAACTAATTCAGAGCAGCAGTGTTCGACTGAGACAACTTTGCGGCTCAGAGAATGGATGGGAGATATGTTTAAAATGGTTGAACAGAGTACTAGAAAAAGCCATTTCTATTACATCATACATAAGAAGAGACAATGGACTTCTCTAGTATTCATTTGCAGGTGTTTCATGTTATAATGGATACAGTCCTGGATCTGCAAATCTGTGTCTCCCTTTATGTCATTTCAGTTGAAGTTCAGTTACGGAGTTAAACACGAAATCCTGAAACACCCCCTGGATTCAACTACAACACTACTGCCACTGGAATGGTGGTTCCTAGGGGGGGGGAAGCAGTGCTGTAGAAGCACCAAGGCTGGTGGCAAAGCGCAGCAGAAATCCTGTTGTAGTATCCTGGATTCAAATATTATTTATTTTCACAACCGAAAGCAACAGACATAAGCATCCAGTTGCAAGACTGTGCAGACCCAACCTCAGACTGCCACCCACAGCCTCAATCCCACGGCAGATCCTGAAAGCAGATGCTCCCTTGGTCGTCTAGGAAACACACAAGCAGTGGCAGGTCAGACTCCATACAGGGCACCAGCTCTATGAACTCTGACCTCTACCTACCAGGTTGGCTGCCAGACGCAGCAGGTGAGTAACACCCAGGCTCTCAGGGGTTTCATATCGACTGCCAGCCTTGATGAACACTCCAATTCTGGACGCAGGAGAGTAGTTCTCCTGGGAGGCGATCACCAGACCACTGGGCAGTTTAGTGACCTACAGGGAGAAGATGATCAGAAATGTCATTATTGTGAAGAAATCATGACTTCCAAATGGGTCAGAACTTTCTAGCATACAAGTGTCAGCTCCACATTATCAATAATGATCTTAGTGTACCTATATATCATGACATTCATATCAGTCTTGTTTGGTGATGCCACAATTTCACAGAGAAAGAAGTAATATTGATACACTGGCCATCACCAGCGTATTGAAGGTCACGTAATGATTTTTTTTTTTTTTTTCGTTCCCCCCACTTCTAGAAAGGTGCCATAACTTCATCAGCTTTTGGCTAGTGTCCAGCTCTGTGAGGCTCATTGTACCAAAACACATGAATACAAATTCAGAATATTACATTTACATTTACAGCATTTATCAGAGGCCCTTATCCAGAGCGACTTACAATCAGTAGTTACAGGGACAGTCTCCCTGGAGCAATTTAGGGTTAAGTGTCTTGCTCAGGGACACAATGGAAGTAAGTGGGATTTTAACCCGGGTCTTCTGGTTCATAGGCGAGTGTGTTAGCCACTAGGCTACAATCACCCATATATTAATATATACCCCTATCTGATTGTCCATTGTATGTTTATTAACATGTAATACAATTTGCATCTAATCCCTGAAAAACATCTTGAATCAAAACCTTCTGAGCTTCCAGACCCAGGTGGAGGGGTGGGAAGACCCAAGTTCCAGACCCATGGAAAAACCAACCTGCACCGCCTGAGGTTGAAACTTCACCGGCTCTGCAGCAGCAGCGTCCAGCTTCTGTGCAGCCTGTGCAGCATACAGCCTGCTCTGCAGATTCAAGATTCAGGATTCGTTATTTGTCACATGCATAGTTATAGAAGAACAACACGCAGTGAAATGCATCCTGAACCACCCTGCTTTGATTGTGCATAGGCAAGTAAAAGTTATGTAATTAAATAAAATATATTCAAATATATATAGTGGGAAACTGGCGATCAGAAGCTGCGCGGGTAGGATGACTGACAGCTGTCACTTGACGGAACGTTTGAAATATGAAAACATAAAAACGATGCCGTCGATGCAGCCCGTACTGCGTCCAACTATATGGTTCTATTTGCAAATATAATTTAATCTCCGTTTATTGAGCAATTGTGATAATGGAGTAGACACCGGGATAAGGTTATATAACACAAACGTAGATCTAATTATGAAGAAATTAACTAGCTGTTAACCGTAAAGGAACTAAACCGGCTAAAAACGTAAACCTGGGGTAAAAGTGTCACGTAGCTACTGTGTGAAAGATCTGTAAGATTACAGGCCTTACCGACAGCTGCGCGACTCCCCGCAGCCCCCTCATGTCCCCCGTCCGTCCGCCCGTCCGTCTGTCTGTCCCCAACCGTCGGACGGCGTGACAGCGACACCGCTGACCTACTGGTGTCCTACGCAGACGCCAGTCCCTTCCTGCTGCTCACTCTGCGCCACGGCCGCTACTCCGGGCGTGACGGCTCCGTTGCGCCACCTAGTGTCGCGGAGGGCCGCCAGCGTTTCAGACGAATAAATAGATGGAGCAGATGCATTAATGAGATTGTGTGTTTGATTAATTTCAGTGTAATTCACTATAATGGATGCAGTCACAACCGTATAAGGCTGCATTTTAAGAACAACTACATCACAGCAGACAGCCTGCTCTGCAGATTCAAGTTTCAGGATTCTTTATTTGTCACATGTCTAGTTATAGCAGTACAACACGCGGTGAAATGCATCCTGAACCACCCTGCTTTGACTGTGCATAGTTTTGTAATTTAATAAAATATAAGAAGAGTAAAGCTACTAATAAATAAATAAATAAATAAAAGAGTAGGCAAGCTTTAACGCAAGCAAGATATTATGTTCAATGGGAAATTAAAAACACAAACTGTTACGTTTACACAGGGGTAAACTGGCGATCAGAAGCTGCATGGGTAGGATGACTGACAGGTGAAACTTGACGGAAATATGAAAACATAAAAACGATGCCGTCGATGCAGCCCGTACTGTGTCCACCTATATGGTTCTATATGCAGCTATAATGCAGCTATAACTTCACTACCGGTCACACTTGACCCACTGTCCGCATGGGCGGACATGTCTCAGCCACCATCACTCTCAGGACTGGAGCCCCCCAGGGCTCTCCGTACACCCACGACTGTGCAGCCACTACAAACTCCACCACCGTCATTAAGGTTGCTGACGACACTGTCGTGGACGGCCTACCTGGAGGAGGTTGGAAATCTGGAGAATTGGTGCCAGAGGAATAATCTCCACCTGAACGTCAGTAAAACAAAAGAGTTGATAGTGGACTTTAGTAGCAAGCAGGAGAGGAACTATCAGACCCCTGTCATCAACAGGTGCCCAGTGGAGAGAGTGGACAGCTTCCGATACCTTGGTGTTCACATCACGCAGGACCTGTCATGGTCCTGTCACATCAACACCGTGGTGAAAAAGGCCCGGCAGCGTCTCTACCACCTCAGAGGCCTGAGAGACTTTAAACTGCCCTCCAAGGTGCTCAGGAACTTCTACTCCTGCACCATAGAGAGCATACTTGGGAAACATCCCAACCTGGTTCGGGAACAGCACCATGCAGGTCAGGCGAGCCCTACAGAGGGTGGTTCGATCAGCTGAACGCATCATCTGTACCAAGCTCCCTGACCTTCAATCTATCTACAGCAAGTGGTGCTGGACCAGACCAGATAGTGAAGGACCTCAGCCACCCCAACAATCGACTGTTCTCTCTGCTGCGATCAGGGAAGCACTTCCGCTCCCTGAAGTCCAACACAGAGAGAATGAGGAGGAGCTTCTTCCCGCAGGCTATACAAGCTCTCAACAACAAAAGTACATAGAATGCCAATACACTCCAGCACTTTCACTTTCAATCACTTCTGGACTCAATTCCCCCAGAAATTTGCAGAAATGTTGCAAACCTTCACCCTACCTGTTACAGATATTTTATGTTTAAAAACATACATTTGTAATATTTGGTTATGTTTGCAATATTTGCATATTGGTTTCACTTGAATAGTTCCAATACTGAGGTCAATAGCAGTCCCAAAAGCATTTCACTGCATATCAGTGTATGACTGTGTATGTGACAAATAAAATTAGAATTTGAAATTTGAACAGCAGTAACCTTATACAGTACAGGGCACAACAAGTAGTAGGTCTGATGCTAGTTCATGTAGGCCAAGAATATGGATTACAGGTAATGGAAAGACTTACACTTTTGGCATTCGGTTGCTTTTTACTTGACTGCATCAGATTCCTGGATATTCACACCTCTCATGTTCACACTCTTTATTATTTGAAAGTGAAGTGATTGTCATTGTGAAACACAGCACAGTACTTGGTCCTCCCCTTTTCTCCCTCTACACGAGATCACTTGGTGAGGTCACTCCCTCGGATGGGTTATCCTACCACTCCTATGCCGGTGACACAAAACTCATCTTCTCTTTTCCTTGCTCAGATGTACATGTTGCTTCTAAAATCTCTGCATGTCCAACTGACATTTCATCTTGGATGGCAGCCCATCACCTAAAACTCAATCCCACCAAAACAGAACTAATATTCATTCCAGCAGATTCTTCACCACATCAGGATCTTACTATCTACAACTCTCAGATCTCTCCTTCTACAGATGCACGCAACCTTGGAGGAACTATAGACCACCAACTCTCCCTCTCGACTGCCATCACCAATCTTTCCCGCTCATGTGCATTCCTTCTGTTCAATATCAGATGGATCCGCCCTTATCTATCAACACAGGCCACCCAGATACCTGTTGAGTCCCTAGTAATCTCCCTACTGGTTTACTCCCTACTGGTTTACCTTCTAGCAGGTCTTCCTCTGTCTGCCACCTGGCCTTTACAACTAATACAAAATGCAGCAGCACGACTGATCTTCAACCTTCCCAAATTCTCCCACACCACCCCACTGCTACGTTCCCTCCACTGGCTCCCAATAGCTGCCCGCATCCGATTCAAAATACTGACGCTGGCCTACAAAGCCATCCAACTTCAGCTCCCTTACAATACCTTGCAATGCACCTCACACTCTCCAACCCTCCAAAGCTGCTCACCTGGTCCCTCCACCGCTGAAGGTACGAGGAAGACATTCATGTAGACCCTTCTCTGTCTTGACCCCTAGATGGTGGAATGAACTTCCCCTAGAACAGCACAGTCACTGAGTATTTTCAAACGGCAGCCCAAGACCTTCCTCTTTTGAGAATATTTAGATTAACTTATAACGTTTCTATTGTCTAACGTACAGAATCTACAACAAGAGTGAATAAAAGATTGTATTCATAGTTGAGGGTCCTACTGAACCGGAACTGATCACTTCATCGATGGTAACTTGAAAGCACGTTGTAAGTCGCTCTGGATAAGGGCGTCTGCCAAATGCCGTAAAATGTAAATGTAAATGTAGGTAACACCAAGTTGGAGTGGTTTGAATACAGTCCTTTTGTGTGTAGAGAGAGAGTTTTTAGTCTATTCTCCTCAGTTTTACAGGAATTTGTGTCCAGATGGTTAGACATACAAAGATGTTCATGTTGTCTTGTAGATCTTGCCAAGACCAACGATTTGACATATGGCTTGCATCTGTCCGTCTTACGGATCACGCACAATTTTGAAAAAAGTGTCAATGGGTGAAAAAAAGTTTTTTTTTTTTTTTTCATTTACATTTACATTTACGGCATTTGGCAGACGCCCTTATCCAGAGCGACTTACAACAGGCTTAAGTTACCATAGATGAAGAGATCAATTCCGGTTTCACTTTTTCGGCACTTAATGCGGGTCAATACCGAAAATATAAAAAATTAGTAAATTATTTTGTGTTGTGTGCTGTTACTTTTATAAGCGATCGGACTGGGCGTGGCCGAGCTATTAACGCTCAAACAGGGTCAATTCCCCATTGGAATGCATTGAATGCTAATTTTAGCATTGGTAGTATTTTTCAAATGGGGCCCCTTTTAAGTGGTACTGCTATGGTGTCATTGCCAACAAAGGGGGACTACAAGAGGTACTGGTACAGCAGCATCGCCAACACTGTAATTTAATGTAATCTTAATCCAGCCACTTCATTAGGATGCCTGTTCAATCAGCCACATTATTAAGAGCACCAGGTCATTCACCCACATTATTAGGAACGCCCGGTCCTTCAGCCACTTTATTAGGAACGCCTGGAACTCTGGCCACTTTATTAGGAACACCTGGTCCTTCGGCCACTTTATTAGGAACGCCCGGTCCTTCGGCCACTTTATTACTTATTAGGTAGTAGCCCAGTGGGTAACACCCTTCGCCTATGAACCAGAAGACTTATGTTCAAATCGACTTACTACCATTGTGTCCCTGAGCAAGACACTTAACCCTAAGTTGCTCCAGGGGGAGACTGTCCCTGTAACTACTGATTTTAAGTCGCTCTGGATAAGGGCGTCTGATAAATGATATAAATGTAAATATTAGGAACGCCCGGTCCTTCGGCCACTTTATTAGGAACACTCGGCCTTTCAGCCTCTTTATTTAGACTGCTCTGGTCCTTCGGCCACTTTATTAAGAACGGTCAGTCTGTCAGCCATTTTAATAGGAACACCCGGTCCAATTAAACTTCAGCTAACATGCTAATTTTTTTTCAAAATGTCATCAAATTTAACATAATGCATCTTGGCCAAGCCATGTTAACATTTTTCATGTTAGCCATGTCATCTAATTAGTGACGCTCATGAATGGATGAACGAGATTCCCACTGTCCTTACCTACCATTCAGCAAAACCACAACTAAGGGAACGGGTTTGGCAGAATGTTAACATGCAAATTTTTCAACATGCTCCAAAAGTCACCAAATTTAATGTGACGCGTCATGTTAGCATTTTTGACGTTAACATGTTAGCATGCTAACACGCTAAATTTTCTACATGCTGTAAACATCACCAAATTTGACATGACGCATCTTGGCCACGCCCTGTTAGCATTTTTGTTGTTAGCATGCTATCATTAACATGCTAACATGCAAATTTTCAACATGCTCCAAACGTCATCTAATTTAACGTGACATTTCTTTAACACCTTCTTAATTATTTACAATTGTAAATAAATTATTTGCTGAAAAGCTAGATTACATCCAGGTTCAGTGGTGTAATGGTTATCACTCTGGGCTTTGACCCCAGCGATCTGAGTTCGAATCTCAGTGGAACCTTAGGTTTAATCTTATCTTATTTGAAGCTTAAGTAAAAAAAATTATAAATTTTAGAATTTTTTATGTTACCGTATTTTTTTTTCATCATTTATTTTATACTAGGATTACTGTGATTATTTTTTGAGGCAACAATTTGCATACTTTTTTTCAAGTAAGGTCAACTAATTAGATTTTACAGTGTTGACGAGCTTACTGCTTTTTGTGCTGAGATGAAAGCAGCGCTGTGGGGTAAGAACCACAATAGCGGCTTGTGTATTTCCATCAACACAGAATTGTGCAAGAACTCTGCTAGTCCAGGACAGCAGAGAGACACGGCGCATGTGGCAGGGCATCCCTCCAGAACTAAAACCTCTGCCTGTGACAGTGACCCCTCCCTACCAGATGCGCTGAATGACTACACACGATTTGACACACAGAACAACGTGACAAGGTGACAACCCTCCTCTCAGTGATCAGGTGCTTTGACACATCTACAACAACATCTACAACAACAACAACATTTATTTCCTATATAGCCCATAATTACATACAGTATGCTTCAATGGGCTTTGACAGGCTTTGCAGTGGACCCCGCCTGCACTTAACCCTTCTGTATGCAAGGAAAAACTCCACACAAAAAAAACTTCATACACTTTTGGAACTTTGTGTGTCTGCCTTAAAGACGCGTCAGCCTGGCCTTGAAAATCAGGCTTTTCCTCTTCCGCTCTTCTCTGGAATTCCAACTTTTCTCTAGCAAACATCAGCTGGACTTGACGGACTTGAATTTGCCGATGTAGCTGTTGACTGATGTCGTGTACTCCTTCAATTTGATGGTGTTGACACCAAAATGAATTCCCATGGTAAATAAAAGGGTCTGCATGTCACAGTCACAAACTCGCCTATGAACCAGAAGACCCAGGTTCAATTCCTACTTACTACCATTGTGTCCCTGAGACACTTAACCCTAAGTTGCTCTAGGGGGACTGTCCCTGTAACTATTGGTTGTAATTCGCTCTGGATAAGGGTGTCTGATAAATGCTGTAAATATAAAATATATAAATCTATCAGGCTTGGCTTGGTGAACGGCAGATCACTGGTGAATGAAACCTACATCCTCAAGGACTTCTTTACTTCACATGAACTGGATTTTCTCTGCTTGACAGACACGTTAACATGTTAGCATTAGCATGCTAACATGTGAAATTTTTTACATGCTCTAAACATCACCAAATTTAACGTGACGCATCTTGGCCATGCCCTGTTAACATTTTTGATGTTAACATGCTAGCATGAGCATGCTAACATGGTAAATTGCAATGATTTTGCAGGCACTGACGTCTTGTAGCTATCGGGTCTTTACATGTTTAATATTGTTAGACTGTTACTTGACATGAATAACATTAGCTCACAAAAATGTGCTTTTATTTTTGCCTTGTGTGTCGCTGCGGATGCCACCGCGTCTTCACTGTGAGCTAATGGTGGTCTCTCTTCCCTTCATAATGGACATTTACAACACACGCTTGTTTGTTTGTGTTACTCATGCACTCCATGTCAGTATGTAACTTTATTTAATTGTTTAAATGTTACAAGTAGCAACAGGTTCCGGAGAAACGTTTTGTTTCACTATGTACTGTCTAGCATGTAATTAACTGAAATGACAATAAAGTTGAACAATCAAGTCAAATAAATGTCTTCCAATGACACACAAAAAAATACCCTGCACGCGGCAGATCAGAACCTGCTGAATAAATCTCCCGCTTCTTCGCTTTAAAAAGCTGGGGAACCAGGAATGTTTTGCGGTTGGCTCAAGCCTCATCAGCCTCTCCCGACTGGACGGTGCTAACATTTCTTTAACGCCTTCTTAATTATTTACAATTGTAAATTCTTTGCTGAAAAGCTAGATTACATCCAGGTTCCGTGGTGTAATGGTTATCACTCTGGGCTTTGACCCCAGCGATCTGAGTTCGAATCTCAGTGGAACCTTAGGTTTAATCTTATTGTTTGAAGCTTAAGTAAAAAAGGATTACTGTGCTTAATTTAATGTGCCTCATAACCAGCCTCTCAAAGCACTTCATAATGATGGGTGTGAGTGCTATGGGCCGGAACTCAGCAATGTATTGAAGATATCTGTGAAGATGTCTGCAAGCTGGTAAGCACAGTCCCGTAGCACCCGTAGAATGTTGTCTGGTCCTGCTGCTTTATGTGAGTTGACTCTGCAGAGGGTCATTCTGAAGTAGTGTATCACAGCATCTGGAGAGCGAGCTCTTCAGCTAGCTGTATAAATTTTCTGTGCATTGATTCATGAGGAGCTCATATGTTTGACTACTGGAGTTGCTGGTCTTTGCACAACTTTTTAAATCATACAAAAATTAAGGCAACCTGTACTATACAAATGAATGAAGGCGCTTCAGCAGATTTGATTCATCTGCCCAGGCCATTCCATCCATACTAGCCTAGTAGTCTGATATTGTGGTAGTGCTGTAGGGGCATTAATATACCTCCTTCATTGTTCCCTCTTCCATCTGAAGACTACTAGATGTACTGTGTATTTACTCTATAACTAAATAATGTTCAGATTGAAAAGTGTATTTTTTAGATTATGCTGTTCGTATATTTTTTTATTTTATTGATTTTTGCTGCTACTACGTTCTACTAACATTATTTTATTTTATCTTAATGGGTTGACTCAGTGCTTCCTCTCGAGTGCTCCCTGCCATTTTCTCAGGATGGCAGAATCTGCTGTCGCTGTGGCAAACGAAAGGAGACTAAAAATTCCTTCTTCATGGGGTCTCCGATTCCAATCATGTCTGTTCTCCGTTGTTGTCCCTGGCTGGTGGAACAACCTACCCTCCTCCACACGACTAGCCGAGACTATCACCACTTTTAAGAAGAAGGTGAAAACCCTCTTATTCCAAAAATATTACAGACAAATTTAACACATACACATGCATACACATTTAACAAACAAATACAAAATGTATAAATACATTATAATTTTTTCTTAGTCTAGCACCCAACACTCTCCGAGCATGTTCTTCAATGACAAGTCTAAGCCTTATCAGGGCTCTTAGTTTGTATACTTGATATTCTATAGAAATCGAACGAGAATTGCTGGTGTCTTCCCATTGTAAGTCGCTTTGGATAAAAGCGTCTGCCAAATAAAGTAAAGTAAAGTAAAGTAAAGCTGTGCTGTCTGGATGTCCAGAGCCATAGTCCCATGGTCAGGACCAGTTGGGCAAGCCGGCAAATGGCAACGCTCTCTGCACGGTCCTCATTGTAATATTATCTCGCACATTCACCACTTTTTCCTTGCACAGATGCTACTTCTGCCACACACGCATTACATTTTTGAAGACAAATATAGTGCGGGGAAAAATATAGTGCATTTACAAAAACAAGTTATTACAGTACACACAGGAGGGGACTCTGCAAGGGTGCAAACACACACACATCATTCACAAACCACACACTCCAGTCCACCTAATGTACATGGCCTTGGATGGCGGGAGGAAACCGGAGACATCTGGAGAAACCCTGCACCAACAAATGTTTATTGCAATCTAGCCACTGAACACTACAGACAATACGTCTCTGTGTATTTAACTCTCAAAATAATTAATTATATTTGTAACGAATTAGCTCAAAAGGAAATATCTATAATTAATTATAACTGGTTATAATTAATAATAAACATTTAGATTAGATTTTGGGATAAACTGTAGCAGAATTAATGTTACAATTACTTGATCTGTCCGTCCACGGAGCAGATATAATTATTTATCAATTCTGGGAACGATTATCCCCCCTTTTGCCCGGAAAGGTAGTTTTCCCACTCTGCGTGCTAGCAGTAATTTAGCATGTAGCTTAAAGGGTCAAACGTTCAGTGACTCCAGATGTGCGCAGCACACAGAAACAAACGATTGTGAATTTAAAGAATTTAATAAACACGGCTATAGCTAACATACAACAATTAGACAAACATATACATACAGGGTAAAGGAAAGTGATGAAAAGAGAATGGCAGTATTACACATCAATTAACCACAGCCTAATGAGAATCGTCAGAGAATCAAAGTTCACCTTAAAAGGGGTTTACACGTGCATCTAAATAGTTACTTGCATTGGTCCTTGTTTCATGCAAAAGAGTCCTGATGCGGTAGGGTCACGATCCTCAACCTTTAGGTCTTGAGCTGGAGGTCTTCCTTGAAGGTAAACTTGCCAAAGAGTAAGCCCAAGAGGTGAGCTTAACAAAGTGTTGAAAAAAAGTGTCTCAGGAGAAAGAAAAAGTTTCTGAGCGATGCGTGCCTGTGTGAAGCTCTTTTTGATGCTTTTCTGGCACGCCCATCATGTGGCCTGAATGGCCAATCACAAGTGTGAAATTTTGGCGGGAGAAGTTTCCTTTGTCTGGGTTTACGACTGATTGGAATTTTTATGGCTGGCCCAGAGAGAAACTGTAGTTCGTTGCAGTTACAATTTCTACCTTATAGAAATTGTATGATGTATTTTGTGATCACATGGTATGCATCACTGTTCCAGTAGTAAAGAGATGTTCCTTCTGATACCAAGAAAGGGACCTTTAGGAGGTAGGAAAGTGGAAATACACTAGAGATACACAAGTATAGGTAATTAGAGTTTACCTAATGCAAAATAGAAAGTTGTAACTAGTATAATTCATACAAGGGAACGTACACACAACGCATGCATATACGGGATCACTTATAATCACATATTCCTAGCACAAGATACAGAGAATGTGTTTAAGTGTGTGCGTGAGTGTGTATTGCAAGGGTGGAGCCCGACAGGAGGTCTCTGGAATGCTTTGAAGCTTGGAGCCCCGATGAGCAGTTTGCAGACCCAGTCTGTTTAGCATCATGTTTGTGACAGTGGGGGAAGACGGGACAATCAGGGTTCAGGTTTGTAATTTATATGTAAATGTCAAAGGTTAAAAGGTTCTTTGAAGATCGACCATCTGTGATCCTACGCAGACGCTACAAATCCCCCCTTGTGGCTGAAAAGTGTTCAACTAGAAACCTTATCAGACACATTGGATCATGAAGGTGGGATGACAGATGGATCCTGGGCCAAGAGTTAGGGTGTAACCGATCACTGTGGCGAGGCAAAGAGCTGTGTCGGCCGCAGTCCAGGATCGGGCAACAGGAAAGTTGGTCTGGGCAGGTTGCCGAGACAATGCTTGGAGGGCTGTGTCAATTGGGGTGATATCAATTATCTGGGACCCCCCTTCCTCAATGCTCTGTTCCAATTCAGGCTCCAGGGTGAGACTGTGATCCTTGAAGAAGGATGGAATTTCCACCTCAGACTGGTATTTGTCAATTGGAAGGTGGTACAACGGCAGGTATAATTGTGGGTTACTGTCGTTAGTGATGGTAAGTCTAGGTTGGAATTGGTAACAAGGAAAGAATTCTTTCACATACTCTGCCAAATCTTGCTGCATGCTGGGCCAGTATGCCACTTGTTTTAGTGTCTCATACGTGGTACTTGTGCCGTGGTGTCTCGCACTTGGTGTGTCGTGAGCATATATTAGCATAACCCCCCTTAGGCACTGTGGCACCACAAGCCTTGGCGCAGTGACGTCATCAGGGCAGTAACCAAGAATATTGTGCGTCACACACAGCATAGGTTTCACGTTGAGTAGTGCTTTGAGGGTTAAGTTAAGTGAAGTGGTTGGCGTATTGGCCATTTGTGCAGCTGTGATAGGGCGGTTGGAGGGGTCAGAGAGGTGGTGAGGGATAGTGTGTATAGCTGGGTCAGAGGCCTGCATGTCAGCAATTGCCATAGTGGTGATTTGAGGAGCCAGCGTAAGCGGATGTGAGGTGGTCATTGAAGTGGGCTGAGTCTGTTTGCTGCGGGTTATGGCAGCCACATTAAGAGTGGGTGGGTGGGCAGGTGGATACCATAACTCGCAGTGTAGTGCAGCTGCTTTAGCTAGCTGGAAAGTGCATAGTGATGACCTGGATCCTTGCTCTTGGGTCGATGTGTTCCCGCAGTTGTTGGCTAGACCTTCTGTGGCCTTTGTGACCTGGCAGTCTGTCTGGCGTGATCTTGGTGACTGAGGAGGCAGAGGGTCTCGCACTTGAGCCCAAATTTTTAGCTGTTTGAAGTCCAATAGGGGCTCAAAGCGGTCTAGCAGGTCTTTTCCAATAAGCAGAGGGTATGTGTCAAATGGAGAGATGTACACAGGGTGTACTAAGGTCACACATTAGGGCTTAGATCATGCCACCTCTTGGGCACCAATCAATTGCACCACCGCATATTGCAGTGTTTGACCAATTTGGTGTGGTGCCCAAAAGTTTTAAGCATGCTCTTGTTCAACCCTGTTAAAAAACAACACCACTGCATTTTCAAGATTTAGGCCGATTTTATTATTTCTAAACTTCTTGAAAAGGTTGTTCATGTCCAGCTACAGCCCTTTTTGAACATAAATGCAATACTGGAAGTTTTTCAGTCTGAGTTTAAATCCCATCACAGTACAGAATCGGCTCTGTTAAGAGTTTTCAATTACATTTTCTTAGCTAATGACTCTGGGGAGCAGCTTTTGATCATGTTATTCTTGCTTATGTGAGGGGTACCACAGGGCTCCATTCTGGGTCCTCTTTTATTCTCATTGTACTTATTTCCTGTTTGAGCTATTTTCTGAAAACACAATGTTGCTTTTCATTTCAATGCAGATGACTGACAAGTATACTTTCCCATTAAGTGTAACAAGCGGTGCTTTATCCAACCTCTCCTCGACTTTCTGACATGTCAAGTGGTAAATGACCTTAAATTTCCTGGACCTAAATGAAAGTAAGACTGAATGTATGCTCTTTGATAGTGGTTACTCCCATATTGACCCCGCTTCCCTATGTCAGGATCCGGTCCGAAATGGGGGTTACTCCGGTCCGGGATCCGGAACGGAGTTTCATTGTTGTCATGTGTAACATTCCCTAATCGTTTTCACCTGTGTTAATTGTATAAAGCTGCCCTGTTCGTTTCTGTCCGCTGTCAGGTCTTTAAAGTTATGTTCCGTGTTCACCAGTGTCTACGTCTTGGATGTCTCCCCTGTCCTGTGATTCACCATTAAACCCCTGTTCCGTGATGTCAGGTGAAAGCGTCCTTCATTCCACGTCTTCTCGTCACTCTTCGTCCTCCTCTCCGTTCACCCGCCGCGTCATGCCCGCATGGACGTGACACCCTAGCCCCTTGTGAAAAATCATTGAATACAAACCCAGGTGTTAAAATGGACTCAACCCTGAAAATGGATGCACAGGTTAACAATATTGTAAAATCATGCTTTTTTCAGCTGAAGCGTCTGACCAAACTCAATCCAGTCGTTTCCAAACGAAATCTGGAAACAGTGATTCACGCTTTCATTACACCCCCCTTGACTTCTGTAATTCATTGCTTTCTGGGATCAGTCAGACATCTCTAGCTAGCCTACAATTAGAACAAGAATCAAGATTCAAGATTGTTTTTAGTGTCAGTACAACAGTATACACAGTATAACGTGCATTGAAATAATGTTTCACACGGACCCCCCCCCATAGTGCAATCATAAAATATATATGTATATAGATACTAAACAAACTATACTATCTAAAACTAAAGCTTAAATACTTTACAGGTTTCTCTACAGGTGAAAAGTAAAACTTTTCTCTACAATGAACATGTCGAACAAATTAGTTGAACTAATTTTATTTGTCATGTACACAGTCATACACGGTATGATATGCAGCAAAATGCTTGTGCAACTGCTATTGACCTCAATATTGCAAGTTATTACAAGTGTTCAAGTGTTACAAATATGCAAATATAAACAATAATTAAAAATGTATCTTTTTAAACATAGAATGTTCAAATGTGTAAAGTGAAGCTGTGCAAATTACTAAGGGATAGAGTCCAGAAGTTGTTTGAAAGTGCTGGAAAATATTAGTGTTCTGTCTTATGTAGTGTTGTGGTTGAGAGTTCGTATAGCCTGCTGGAAGAAGCTCCTCCTCATTCTCTCTCTGTTGGTCTTCAGCGGCGGTGGCGGCGAAGAAGGCCGCTGCCTGGGTCCTTGAGTAGAGACGTTGGGGAGCAAAAACACTGCAGCGGAGCAAAGTGTTGCATATTGTGCTGGGTACAGATTGTGGGATTGCGGTAAAGCTGCTGGGTTGTCAGCCGTTGTTTTATGTATTATTATTTTTAGAAAGTTTTAGATTTTGTCTGTTAATCCTTTTAAGTTTTTTGTTTTAGATCATTTTATCGGGTATTTCTTTTGATGTTATAGGATATTAGTTTAGCCCTTTTAAGTACTTGGCCGAAGCACCAGTAAGCAGTAACAGGAATGGATATGGAAGGTTTGGTTATTGCTGGAGTGGACTATTAATTGCATGTGTTTTTGTGGAACCAACTAACCTTTACATGGAATGATTTTTATTTTGATTGTGCGATTTTGTGTGTTTACTTTTTATCTTAAACTTTTGGCTTTTATACATTTTAACGACGAAAGTGTACACCTCCCTTTTCAATTATGTGTTATAAACATTTTTAAATTGTATATTAAACCTGACTGTAATAAAAGATATTGTTTGATCCCAATACAGCGTAGTGGTTTATGGGCTAACATAGGCCCACCGAGCAGCACCTGAAGGCACGGTTGCTACAATCGGGGTGGCTGAGGCCCTTCACTATCTTCCTGTCCCTGGTTCAGCACTGCTTGCTATAGATCGATTGAAAGTAAGGGAGCTTGGTACAGATGCGTTCAGCTGATAGAACCACCCTCTGCAGGGCTTGCTTGTCCTGCATGGTGCTGTTCCCAAACCAGGATGTGATGTTTCCTGTCAGGATGTTCTCTATAGTGTAGAAGTTCCTAAGCTTTTATATTGTGACTTTGTCAATGGTATTGTACCGCTGAGTACGTTCAAAGCCACTTCGCACAAGGTTAGAACTCATTCAAAGATTCTTGTAAAATGAGACGTCTCTGCGTCGGTTTAGCCCTAAGTAAGAGTTTTAGAAGCGGCAGGTTTCTATAAAGTCTAAACAACCATACAGCCGTGCAACACAATGCCAACGTGGTCTGACTAAAAGGGTCTAGCCATGTGCATTCTATAAACTCATCACGGAATTTCAGACAAGCCTCTCCTAACAACACAACGTCGTTTTGACCGCAGAAGCGGAGTTCTTTCTGAAAGTCAAAAACACCACATGCAGCTTTATTGTACCAGTCGTCGAATTCACGCTTGCAAGTATCAGACATAGTGTCGTATACATAAAATTACATATGTGGATACGGCTCTATGTAGTGGTTATTCTTGCTTGTGTTAAACTTATGTGGGAAATAACCCTTTTCTGTGGTGGTGATATTTAATGCAGCTGTTGTTTTTGACAATCGCATGGGTATGAATGAGTAGCTATCAATGAATCTCTGTTTAAAACATGCATCGTACATGAAATTCAAGCGGCATCGTTAATCGGAGAGTGACCCCGTTTTTGGAATAATAATAGTATGAAATTGTCAAACCCGCGGCGTTGTGTGCTAAAAATGTGAACTCTTTAAATCTTGGTCGTCGAAGCCATTTCACAAATTCTCGCACACAGCCTTCGCCTTCGGCCGTGAACTCCTCCCCTGTAAATGTAATTGCGCAAACAAAATTTGCATGATGTTTGCCATTCTCAAAACATGTTTTAAAATAAAAAAAAATTATCGGTTGTCTGCCTCCTTCAGTCTAATAGGTTGTATGAAACATTCGTGCTTAGAGTCCGGAATCAGTTCTTCATGACAATGAACACAGCGTGATATTAGGCACTTATGTGGCTTGGGTTCTTTGACACTAATGTCTGTTACAATTTTTACAAATTTTTGTAAGATTAAAATTTGATGCTACCACACTAGGATCGCTCTTCATAGGATGGGAATGCAGAATCTTGCAGAGCAATATCTTGAAATACCATACCTCAAAGGGCTGCCAGGATCGTTACAAACATTGCACCTATATTTGCAACTATGATCTTGGAATGAAGTGTAACTGTCATAGCAGAATTTGCAGACATATGGCACTCCTATAAATTTTGGAACATCGTTAAAGCCCACTATGGTGAATAGGTAGACCACATCGCGTCTGAAATGTAGCGGTCAATCTTTCTAAATACTTTGATGGTTTCCAGACATATCGCGAAGGATAAATGGTTTGCAACATTAACGGAGCTGAACAGATTCATTCTGTTCTTGCTTATTATCTGATTATGAGCCAGATCACACAATTTACGTCGCACACCCCCATCACGACCTCTAGCTACTGACACAGTCACGTGAAGCGTATCGTCATGCGTCATACAATGATTGCTCTGTAGGACTTTTTCAATCTCATCCATTAGATGCTCATAGGAATGATTATTTGCTGGGGTCAGCACAGCGTTAACATCTGAAAGAAGGGAATCACCACTCAATGTGACATCAACACCGCTCTGACCGGCCAGTGTGTGAGAGAATTTGACAATGTCTTTGAAAATATCATGGATGTGTGAAATATATGACGTCATGTCGTTGCTCAACACAGTTCTGAAATTAATATCACGGTTTAGTACAACCCCATTGAAATGTGGTCTAGGTGCAACTTGGTAACCATCTATGATGCCACCCCTTAAAGGCAACTCTTCTAAGGTCGCAGGGTCATATTGCAATCTGGATTCAGCACCACCACCATTTTGAATGTGTTGTAAAACATTATAAAACATATCAATATCCCCCCATGCCTCGCTGTTTAACAGACTGTGTAGTGTTTTATTAAAGCTTGATATCACATCCTTACCCATACATTGACGCTTAGACGACTCCATTATGGATGACACAACTATAAGTTTAAAACCCCCCTTATATACGCGAAATATGATTTAGACGTAACAATACTTTTGCTAACGATGTCCAATCAGCGCGCTTCAGGTCTGATATATGATCTAGAGCCTTAGCTAAGATCTGTACAGCCTTAATCACCTTCTCTTGTGACGCGTACACTGTAACGAGATAATCTAACACCTGCTTATGATTTGCACAGCATTCAGAACGCGGTGTATATCTGTAGTTTAAACTACTTTAGCTGTCTGTGTGGATTCGTTGGTATCGCTGAAATCTGCCGCGTCCCACGCTTTGTAATTGCTGCTTGACCAATTCACAACAAAGTTAAGATCCCCCTTAACCGGTTTTCTAATAACTGTTTACAACAAAACATACGCTGTTAAAATCAATATTTATTAAAATAACAAAACACATTAAAACCTATGTAAGACATACCTTGTGGCTTTTCCACTTGCTCAAAATCCATTCTCGTCTTCTTTCCTGCTGGTTTTATAAAATGCTTTCTTTTATGTGTAACTTTCTTCCCTGTGGGGTTATCAAATCTGGCCTTATCAAGGCCCGGCTCAAGAATTGTCACAACCAGCTGCCTGATAGTTGCTGTACACAAAGAGATATACCATATGGTGAAAAAATAAGTAAATAAAAAACGTCTAAGTAGTCATAAATATATTACCAAGGGTGTCAGCTGAACATCCTACATCAGAGATTTTGCACCCCTGTGGATGTTTTTGCTCACAGATATACGATCAAAAAGTAAAAATATATTTATTATTATTTATGGTTTACAAATACCTTGGAATGAATTCTGTGGTCCAGAATTATCAAAGTATTTAAGTAGCATTTAACAATTTATTAATTTATACAATAACTTTTTTACACATCATGGTTTCTTGACAGACTCAGGAATGTAGTCAGTGAGCAGATATTTCTGGAATTCTAAAGGTCTAGAGACATTATTTGAAAATATAAGCAATGAAAAAATTTGCTTTAACAAGTTGCATCCCACCTCAACTGCTCCAAAAAGTCCTGAATTATTAATGGTTTCTTGCTCAGCAATTGCTGCTTCCTCACATTTGCAGAAGCATTCCATGGCTTCAAGTGCTGTTTCTACACACTGTAAAAAAAAATGTTGTTTTTACGGTAAAAAACTGGCAGCTGTGGTTGCCAGAATTTCACCGTAAAAATGACAGTGAAACATTTTTTTCTTTTACGGTAGAAAAGTATCGTTACTGTTAATTTTACTGTTTAAAATAGTGTTTTAATCAATATTATACTGTAAAAATAAAAGTTGTAACTTTTAAAAAAAGCATTACTTTGCCATAACATGAACATGAAAATCCTGTATAAAAGAAAGTTGATGCCACAAAACATGACATTTTATTACTGCACAATTGACTGTCTAAATTGAAAAATACATGTTTATTCTGTTAAATTTCCCAGAAGTTACTGCAAAAATAAATGTTTTGCAGTTTTAACTTTTAATAGCTAAATTAAATATGGCAAAACCTCCCTGTAAATAATAAGGTAAAACATTTTCTACTGGTAACAGTAAAAGGATGTTAGTATTGCTGATTTTACAGTTAAAAGTTGTTAAATTTAATACTTTACTGTTACAATAAAAGTTTTTTTTTTTTATTGTTTACAGAGACACTGTTTTACCCAATTATAATATAATAAAATGCTGTAATATCAAATTAAAATGGAAAAAAGGGTTTACACCATGAAATATGATGGCCTTTTACTGTTCAATTAATAGTATGTATTATGAACTTAATTCCAGGCATTAAAACATTTTTAAATATACATAAAATATTCAGTCAACTTAACATTTTTGGTGCTGTTATCAGGTGATACAGAACCTTTCCCAGACTAGTGTTTTTAGTCATTCATTCTATTCTTCAATCTTAACACACAAAGCATTAACTGAAATTTTCAAATGCCATAAAAATATCCAGCTTAGTCTTTTATAACAAAGTGCTTTATTTAATATTTGTGAGGTTGTAAACATCAAATATTACAATTTTTACTTTTTACAAAAAATACATTTTACAAATACTCAAGGAGAAAAGAATCACCAAAGAAATTCTATGAAGTTTTCTTCAAATTTGTACAAATCCAGGGCAGTAAGTACCAAATTATTTGCCAAAACCACTTTACAATCACTTAGAGAAATTTAAGTGTGTTTTGTGCTGCTTTTCCACATTATCCAAATGCAATCACCCCTAAAGGGGAGAAAGAGAAACACTTCCTCTATAACTGAAAAGAAATCTGAATCTAAGAAATTCCTCAAACAAGCTTAACAAGTGCATTAAAGCTGAATATGTATTTCTTCAAAACTGCCTCAGACAACAAAATAAACTTGTTTTGAGAACTTTAAAACTGAATTTTTGGTTGATTCTAGCTTCAAAATATAAGCAATATAAATACAGCGAATCATTCACATCATTTAAATACAACAAGCACTAAAGAGGAGCAAAAGTTTGAAGTCTTACATAATAAAACTCAAGAAACAATACCTCTAAATCCATAGGGAAACCGGAACAATCAATAGGTAAAACCGGAACTAGGTATTACCTATTTCTTTCAGGAACAAAACCGTGCAATAAAGCTGAAACTCTAGTAAAACTTGTCACTGTTACACTGACTTACAGAAATTTAACTCTGAATTTTAACAAAACATCTGCAGTGTATGTAAAACACAGCATACCTTTTCACATCATAGCCAAACATTGTGGGTATGTCTAGGTCCACTCATGGTCTGCAATGTCTGAGATGAGAGTGAGAACTCTGGGGTTGACTGACCACAGTTTTTTCTTCTTGCACTCAACCTTTGTGCCTCTCTCAGGATTTATGGAAAAGAAACATCTTGATGAAAAAAAGAGAAGAGAAGAATATAACAAACTGAGGCAGCATATAAAAGGCTATGTTTTGTAAATATGATAAAAAGAAATTTACCTTTGGAGGAACTCCAGTGTTGATCGCAGTTCCACTGGGTAGTGTATGTTGAAGCAGTAGTAACTGCCAAACATAAGACAAATTGCAGAGGTGAAGGTTGTGATGCAGCCGTTGACAACCTTTTGGTCAATGCTTAACATGAATGTCTTAGCAGCGAAGCAGGAGGACCCTGAGAATAAACAACAAATAATAATTAAATTTTCATACCAAGTACTTCAATATCAACCATATATACAAATACATGCATCGTAGGATCCTACATACATCGTAGGATTAGTCACCCTATTGGTTGAACTTCTAAGGTAAGTGTGGGACATCAAACTAAACAAGCCAGGAATACAAGAGGGTGGCCGTTAAACAAGAAGAGAAAAAAAGCATGAGGGTTTAGCTCTGTTTACTTACCACAAACAATAATGCAGGGTGTTGGTGGCACATTCTCCATCTGAACTTCCCCTGGAAGGCTTGTCATCTCGATGCAATGAAACAGACGCTCCTCCTTCTCACCAAAGTGAGCCAGTAAAAGAAGCACCATCTCGACAAGTTCTTCTGAGCAACCGCTGGACCGGCCTCTTTCAGTCTGAAGCTTGAGAAGAGCATTCAGGACTTGTTTGTGTTTTTGTGCATCAACACATTTGAGGAAGTTTAACAGACGTGCCCCCTTTTTGTCTACATTGGTAAGGAAGGTCTCCATAGGATTCACACCAGTCAGTTCCTGGAAGTGGGCTGTCATACCAACTTCTGTGAACAAAAAGGGCCATTCCTGGCATGGTTTCTGGATGCTTGCACCTTTGTTGATGTCTTTACGCTGTGTGAAATAGGTGCACTTGACTAGTTCTTTCACAACATCTATATTGTAGTTAATCTCTTTGAACAACTTCCTCATTTCTTCTTTTTTTTCAACCTGACTCTCCACAGTCTCTGAAAGTGGCAAATGTTTTGGCTCCCAGCTAACACAGCCATATGTGTCTTGAACACTTGCTTTTTGTTCAGCAGGTATTTCGTCTGTACCGTTGTCATCTGATGCTGCCTTGCGTTTTCTTATCCTTGGTGTGTCAGGTCGTTTCACATTTTCAACTCTTGACTGAAGTTGTTTTACCAAGGAATGATATCCAAGTCCAATAACATCACCATCAATCACATCTTGAAGAGACTTTGGATACTTGGCCACCATCCTTTTTGCTATCTCTGTAGTGTTGTGTTTGGTTGGATTTTTACAAATCTTCATCATTTCCGACACCACAATCCTTACCATTTCTCGTCGTTGTCGTGCACTTGGCCTCTTCTGTCTTTCCAAGTTCTGTACTAACTCCTCAGGGAGCTTCTGCCATGGTATCTCAAAACTGTCAGACCAGTTTGGCATAAATGGGGTACAGCTTCCGGAAGGTGATGAAGTAGTGGTGGATGACTGTGGTGAGGATGAAGCTGAGGCTGGAGAGGGAGAGGAACGGGCAACCACTGGAGAGGAACACACCAAGTTTGGTGTTGAAGTGCTTGAGTCTGTAAAAGTATGTAAGAATGGACATCGCAGGAGCCTGTTTTTGCATTGCATAACAGATGTCTGCAGGGGGAAGTGTAACATTCCTGTGTCGATGGTTGAGGGTGAAGATTCGACACCCCGGTTTTTACATGCCTTTGTCCGACATCAACGTGCGAAGTATCAGCCGTCAGGACCGCCCACCCTCTTTGTCTTCACCAAATGGGAGGCACCGGGGGCGTGACATCAGAAACAACAGGTTCTGATTGGTCAGTGACAACTTCCTGTAGGCCAGTGACAACTTCCTGTAGGCCAGGGGTATAAAAGTCTGCGCACCTGTGGAAAAGGGACCTCTGAGCTATCTTGCTCAGGGGGGTTTCCCTCTCTTTCCCTTCTCTTTCTCTTCTCCCTCTTTACTCTTTCTTCTCATGTTTACTTTCTCTGTAACCTTGGTACCTTTTTACATTCAATATTCACATGTAACTACAATAATTATTTACCGGTGTTAATAAATTAGAAACTGTTCATTTCTAACCTCTGTTGTGCCATGCCTCTTTCTGCCAGGTAACATCAAATTGGAGTGGTTGAATACAGTGCTTTGTGTGGAGGGAGAAAGAGTTTTTTCTACACACTCTATTCTCTTCTCCAACGCCACATGGTCTTCATGTGGTTTTTACAAATGGTGATCCCGACGTGATCCCTTTGCTCGGATGTGGATCTGTGACCGTAAGTCTCTTTTATCTGAATTTTACTGCATAGGGAGGAATAGAATCTATGTGATTTAATTTAAATAAAAAGGATCTACATATCCTAAAAGCCCGGGACCGTAGAAACCGAGGCATTTCTAAATCCAGATCCACTCCGACAAGGTATAAAATGAACATAGACTAATTACTGTATCACTTACAATGTGGCATGTAGATATGGCTGGCACAATAGATGAACCCACAAATCAAACTGTAACCAGTAATAACCAAGATTTGTGACATTTTAGATTACTGGTATTACATTGAACATCATAAACCATGTCCCACTGTGAACAATTTGATAATAACTGATCAGGGATTGGAAATTGCACTGTTAAACTTAATTGTTTTTATTTTAAATTCATGTTCAGTATGATCAACATGTTTAGGATCAGAATTTAAATTTATGTGAAACTGTTTCTCTCTCTGAACACCTCAACAATGCCATAATCTCAAATAATAGCTTTTAGTGATAAAGGTGTAATTCTCTAATCACATGGCAACAAGCGGGATTTTATTTGTGTTTATTTTTCCGGCCACTGTTGTTGATTGAACTTCGTTAAGCCGATGCAAATTCGCAGAGTTATGAATTCCCTAATAAAGGTGTAATTCTCCAATCACATGGCAACAAGCGGGACTTTTTTATTTATTTGTGTTTATTTTTCCGGCCACTGTTGTTGATTGAACTTCGTTAGCCGGTGCAAATCCGCAGAGTTATGAATTCCCTAATAAAGGTGTAATTCTCCAATCACATGGCAACAAGCGGGACTTTTTTATTTATTTATTTGTATTTATTTTCCCAGCCACTGTTGTTGATTAGACTTGATAAGCCGATGCAAATTCGCAGAGTTATGAATTCCCTGATATCATTTTAAGCCTCCCACTATATTTACATGTTTTTTGCATTACAGTATCTGATCATTGTTGTCATTTGTTTTTCTGGTTTGGTTTTAATGTACGATGAACACTGTTTTTCTACATGCACAATCTGTATGCAAACCTCATCACACTCCAGACAAAGAACCCAACCAAGTGTGAAAAGCCCTGGATCCAGTTGAATATTCTATGTATGCTGCTGTGTTTGATCTATGCCAAGAAGACAGGTTTCCCTACAAGGGTGACCTCAGATGCCTGAGGATCACAAAGGACACAGAACCACAACTATCGGCTACATTTGAATTCCCGACTGACCAGGAAGCAAGCAGATACACAATCATGACCCAATTGTGATCCCCATGGACCCTGAATACTCGAGTGCCCCAGGGGATCAACCGGCCGTCTGTAAGAATGGACATCGCAGGAGCCTGTTTTTGCATTGCATAACAGATGTCTGCAGGGGGAAGTGTAACATTCCTGTGTCGATGGTTGAGGGTGAAGATTCGACACCCCGGTTTTTACATGCCTTTGTCCGACATCAACGTGCGAAGTATCAGCCGTCAGGACCGCCCACCCTCTTTGTCTTCACCAAATGGGAGGCACCGGGGGCGTGACATCAGAAACAACAGGTTCTGATTGGTCAGTGACAACTTCCTGTAGGCCAGTGACAACTTCCTGTAGGCCAGGGGTATAAAAGTCTGCGCACCTGTGGAAAAGGGACCTCTGAGCTATCTTGCTCAGGGGGGTTTCCCTCTCTTTCCCTTCTCTTTCTCTTCTCCCTCTTTACTCTTTCTTCTCATGTTTACTTTCTCTGTAACCTTGGTACCTTTTTACATTCAATATTCACATGTAACTACAATAATTATTTACCGGTGTTAATAAATTAGAAACTGTTCATTTCTAACCTCTGTTGTGCCATGCCTCTTTCTGCCAGGTAACATCAAATTGGAGTGGTTGAATACAGTGCTTTGTGTGGAGGGAGAAAGAGTTTTTTCTACACACTCTATTCTCTTCTCCAACGCCACATGGTCTTCATGTGGTTTTTACAAGTACAACAAAGGAGATATGAAAGCATAAAACGTTAAGTGACGTTTTGCTACTACGTTAATAATAAATTTATAGATATTAAGGCTACACAGTATGGTCAAAAGTTAATATGGCAATCATTCTCACAGATTGGGTTTCACAATTCACTCAAAATTACTGAAATTTCTCCCTTAAACATAACTTTCATTTACACAGCGAGCATGCTAAATTAATGATGATGCGGCACTTGTACTCAGCAAAACTTAACTATTTCCAATTATCGTGCAGCCTTATTAGACAAGTGTACCCTGGCATAGTGTGGTGGTAATGTTTTACACTTACCATTATGGGCCCAGGCAGCAACTAGTCTTCTGGCTTGTATGGGCTTTAACATTGGCAGCAAGTCTCCTTCCGTAATATACTTTAAATCATCGGTGGTTGTGGCCCCAAGTGCCTTCAAAGTATCTTCAACCGACTTGACAACTTGATCAGAAAGGTCCGGAAGGACTCTGGCTATTGCATCACTTATCTTTTTTAGCACCTGGGATTCAGTCATATCTGTAGAGACACACAAACAAATGGTTTGGCCTCTGGCCCACTAACATCAAGGCATTTAGTCGGACAAGATGCTGTGCTTCAGTGGAACAATCTGGTATCCATTTTTCATGTAAGATAATAATGGCCACATGTCAATCAGTTCACTGATGAGTCTGCATTCTAATCTTCCAGTGTCATTTTTTTACAGAGTACATGTGATAGTATGAAAGAAATTCTACATCATAAACTCTCATCAGAAAATAAAGCGCAGAATCATCTTTAACAAAAATGAGGAGGAGTTCACCAAACTCTACTGACTCATCATTCTTCGTAACAAGAAACTGACCCTTCCTGTAAGTTAGCCCATTGTACTGCACATCAAAAGGAATTGTTGTATTTCTTTCAGTAAAGCCCAAATGTAGGATTGTTTCTTTAACTTGCTCACTGTAAAGTTGTGGATAAAATGGTGAGCAATCTTTTATTTGCAATACTGGAGGACTCACTGCCCCAGCAGAAAGGAAGGCCTGAAACATCTGATGTCTCTCTGAAAGAGTCAAACACTGATTTTTGAAATTTTTTAGATGCCTTGTGCATCTTTTGGAGTAACTATGTTTGCTCTCAAAACGCATAGTCCACAGCCTGATGAGTGGGCCAAATTTCAGGATAAGCCCGGGATAAGTCCAATTATGAGAGGTAAAAGTCTCAAGAAGTTCCAATTTGAAACTTAGTGGTCAAGCTGTTCAAATGTTTTTGGACTGACCTCACAAGGCTTAGAGGAAGCATCGGTTCCTTTGTATTTAAACTGCTTGATGCGCCTGTTTAAATTTGTGTAGGTGAACCATTTATTAGTCTTGATAAAGTACTTGAGGTAAAGAGCAACATCGTGGGAGAGGACACCTTCGAAGATGTCATGACCAAGACATGGGGGCATGCCGGGCATGCAAACATCAAAGTTTCGTAAAGAATTAAATATAGACCTGAACTTTATCCCTTGTACTTCTGACACGTTTTCTGTCTCAAGCTGTTCAGTGGCAGATCTGTACGTTTCTGGGGTCCGCTGAGGTCCACAGATGGCTGGATCAGCACCCTGAAATTCAGTTCGAGTTAACAGACAGTATCTGCATAAGTACTCAGATGAACTGAAATTTTCTGTAAAACCACCAATACAATGAGAGCCCAGGTTGTCTCCGGCAATGCAGTAGAGAGCTCCCTTTACAACAGATTTGTCTACTATTGTTATCCCCTTCTCCTCTAGTACCCTCAAATCAGCCAGGAGTTCTGAAAAAACTTTGTTATGGCCAAATTCCTTGATATCCTTCTCTCTACACAGGAAAACCAGTTGCATATGATCAGGATTTGATCGGGCATGTGGGGGGATGTTGAGTAGAGAGAAGCCAAAACCTTGTGCTTCTTTTTAGCAGAACCAAGTGGGTTCACGACTTCAAATGCATCCTGGTATAGAACCAACTTAAGACAACATGGATTTTTCTGAAAAAATGTGTTTGACATAAACACCTTACCATCACAACAGTCACTGAGAACATCTGTTTTGGAAATATGGTTAGGATTTACTGACATGAGACCTTGCCAAAAACAAGATTCCAGCATACTTTTCAAAGTATTTAGCACAGGAACATAATAGACAAATCTCTCTGTCCTGTTCTCGTCGCAGCCCAAAAACACCTTTTTGGGCTCAACATATTTGAACACATCTTTAAAACACTGGGTTCTTGAGTAAGCTGTTCTCATCGGCCCTGTGTGACAAGCTGAGAACAAGTCAGAGATTTTTACAATGTCTTCATCTGAAACGGACATATCTTTTAAAAGTGAGCCTAGTCTATTCAAAGTATATGTTTGTCCCAATTCATGTCGTCAGCATCTGAGACACTCTCAGCCGTCTGTATGTTGCCACTTGTAGTGGGATCTGACTCAGTATCTTTGACTGATGCACAAATCACATTTGCCAAACAATGTCTGTGGTTTCTAGACATATGGGAGGTAAATGAAGATTTTACAGAGAACACACTTTTGCATCCTCTCACTGGGCAAACCACAGTTCGTCCCTCTTCTATGTGTTCCTTTAAGTGAGCAACCAAAGCTTTAGTTCCGTCACACTGGCGTTCACAAAGAGAAACGGTGCATTTTAATGCCATTAAGGTCATATCCTGAGAAACAGTTGTGGTACCACTGTTGTGGCGATAGAAATGAGACTTTAAAGCTGGATATCCAGAAAACACCTGCTTACAACTTGGTTCAACACATTTAAAAATACAACGGGGTTCATTACGATGCAGTTTGCAATGCAAAACATATGCTTTAACAGATTGAACAGATAATCCACATATATTACAAAAATACATCTTCAAAATTTAAACACACCAAAATTATGGCAATTGTCAACACAAGCTGCAAGGTTAGCTAGCTTAAAGTTTGAGCCTGAAGTCAAACGAGGAAATCCATACAGCCTTTATCCGAAGCATTAAAAGGCAGCTACACTAACTAAAAGATTACCATTAATAAAACCCGTCTCCAAATCATGTCTAACCATGCATTATTTACATTACCAGGCTGTTTTCCAAGTATAATGTGGATAATCTTAATGCTATTAGCTAAAGCAAAGGCAGCATTGTCGTTTGTGACCTTCACTGTGTGTAACACAACACTCTTGATAAACAGAATAAACCCAGTTAAACTTTTATTTTTTTTTACCACGGTAAATGAAGACGGGCTGTGGTTGAGTCCAATGCCACTCCTTGAAACCGAAAATCTGCTGGCGTGCTTCTGTAGTCCAAAGCAAAGTTTGTGTGGAGCGTTTCAGACGTTAGCGGAGCCAGATGCAGTGCCCTGATTGGCCTGTTTGAATTTAGGCGCGTTGCCAGACTGCAGGGGAAAAAACTCGGTTTTGAAATAATTGTGTTCTGTTTGTCCATCTAAAAACTGAATTTATCTCCTTATGGTAATCAAAGACATACAAACAGGAAAGACAACCGCTACTGATTCTCCCTTGTTTACTTTTTAGCGTCAAGTTCTGTGTACCGCAATTTGCCCAACTGTGTGGCACAAACAGCACAAACTCTTCACACATATCGGTGAATATTCTCATCCAAGCGGATTTATCTGGAAGTTGGGTCATGGCAATTGGACTTCTTTCTTGTTAGGTTGAAGCTGCTTTGATAAGTAGTGAACCTAACACGATTGAAGCTGATAAAGCTGCCATTAATTGACACTGATACAAAATAGAAGTTTAGGGCCTGAAACAACGTAATTACAAGTCCAACTGCTGTAGAGTGGTTATGGCTTAGCTGGTAGAGTGGACATCTTCCAGCTGTCTGTGTGAATGCCTCTTATACACCAAAACAACGTGAATAGTACATTTTGGTGAACACTATTACAGTATATGTCCGCTATCGACACAAAAGTAGGCTGTTTTACATTTTATGACAAACTGTATTCTTTACATGAAATACATGTAAAAATTAAAGTACTGGCTCTTAAATGTTTGATATTGTCTTCATGTTCAGCACAAATGTATGTACATTTGAGATTTTTTGAGTCATTTGAGTTGTATGTGAAATAAATGCAAAAATTGTTTAACCATTCAGCAGTTAACAACCGTATTCTTTTTAAGACATAAATGTAAAAATCGCAGTGTTTGACTGTTATTAACGTGATGGAAATTTCCCGTTAAAAAAACAATGCAAGCGTGCTTTACAGTATGGCAATGTATTTTTTTCTGAGAAAAAATGTAAATATTACTGTTTTCCTTGATTATTTTAATTACAGTGACATCACGTTAAAAAACCCATAATAAACTGTTTAACAATTTACAGACTTTTACTGTCATGGTTTTACAGTTTTTTACTGTAAGATCTACGGACATTTTTTACAGTGCAGCATCTGCTGTTTTTTCTGGTGTCTTGTAGGCAATCTTTTCTATTGTTTTACATTTAGCATTGAAACACAGACTATAAACCCAGCCCTTTGTGTCAAGGGTGAATGATTTGGTTGGCAGTTTAGCTGCTGCAATTTCTGCCCAATATTTTGCATCCTCATAATGGTCATGCCTGTAATTGAGACGTGCAAGCTGTCATGACCTTCATTACTTATCACTTGCTCAATGAGTGGGGAAAAAAAGCTGACAGATTCATCACCCTTGCTTATTCTACAGTGCCTTATAAACGGGGCTCGGAGAAACTTCACATAATCACCTTTCCCAAACCTGTGCTCAAACAGCACATCTTCATGAAGAAGATTGACTGCTAATTGACTTTGCTGATTCGGGTCTTCCCGATTGGAGGATTTCATTTGCAACCAAGGTGTTAATGATTCTGATGCCTTCAATGTATGTCAAGTCATCCCACAAATGTACAAAGACAAGTCTTGCCTGCTCACTCAGTGAGTTCTGAAAGGCGTGTTGATGAAATCGGTCCATACGGATCCTAAGTGCAGGCAGAGCTTCATAGTGGGACAGAGGGATGAAAGAGTTCTGCATATAAGATTTGAGCAATGCCACACAGAGCAAGTATCAACTGCTGCACAATCAATTTCTCACCAACCCAAGGTCTTCCCGGGCCATTCCGTGCCTGGCTGAGTCTTCTCCTGCAATTTCTGCCCAATATTTTTCCTTCTCATAATGGTCATGTCTGTAATTGAGGCGCGCAAGCTGTTGAGCAAAGCTGTTGGGGTGGCTGAGGCCCTTCACTATCTCCCTGTCCCTGGTTCAGCACCGCTTGCTATACATCGATTGAAAGTCATGGAGCTTGGTACAGATGATGCATTCAGATGATTGAACCACCCTTTGCAGTGCTAGCTTGTCCTGCATGGTGCTGTTCCCGTCAAGATGCTCTCTATGGTGCAGAAGTAGAATTTCCTGAGCACATTGGAGGGCAGTCTAAAGTCTCTCAGGCGTGGAAGAAACGCTGCTGGGCCTTTTTAACCATGGTGTTGTGACAGGACGATGATCGAGGTATACAGGACATAACTGGTCAACTTCATGTAGGAGTGCTTGTGAGTGGATATGTTGGATATTTCAAACAGGACACACAGGACTAGACAAACAGGCAAAGTGTGCAGGAATGTGCAAAAACAGCAGAGATGTGCAAAATGAGTTGCGAGGAAATATATTGTTGTTGAGTTTATCAGTTTTTTGGAACCATCTGCCAGACGGTAGGAGGGTGAACAGGATATGTGAGGGGTGGTGAAAGTCCTTCATTGTTTTCCGAGCTCGACGGATGAGCTGCTTCTTGTAGAGCTGAGAGATAGGTGGAAGTGGAACCACGATGATGCGCTCTGCTGTCTTCACTATCCGCTGCAGGGCCATCCTCTCAGTGACAGTGCATTTCCCTTACCAGACACTGATGTAGCAGCAGAGAACCCTCTCAATTGTCCCTCAGTAGAATGATGTGAGGATGGGAGGATGCCCTTCTTCAGCTTCCTGAGGAAGTGCAGATGTTGCTGGCCTTTCTTGGTGATAGTGGTGGTGTTGAGGTTTCAGGAGAAGTCATCTGTCATACCCAGGAACTTCACGCTGCTGATGATCTCAACAGCACATCCATTGTTGTGCAGTGGGGTGGGGAGAGTCGGTTTCTTCTTGAAGTTAATGTGGTAGTAGTCTAGTGGTAACACACTCACCTATGAACCAGAAGACCCAGGTTCAAATCCCACTTACTACCATTGTGTCCCTGAGCAAGACACTTAACCCTGAGTTGCTCCAGGGGGACTGTCCCTGTAACTACTGAAGTTGCTCTGGATAAGGGCGTCTAATTAATGCTGTAAATGTAAATGTAAGTTGACAACCATCCCTTTGGTCTTGGTGACATTGAGAGTCACTAAGTCCGTCACCAATCCACCAGATGTTTTATCTCCTGTCTGTAGGCAGACTCATTGTTGTTGGTGATGAGCCCCACTACTGTTGTGTCATCTGCAAATTTGATGATAAGGTTCATGCTGTACTATGCAGCACAGTCATGTGTCAGCAGAGTGAACAGCAGTGGGCTGAGCACACATCCCTGTGGGGAACCTGTGCTCAGTCTGAGGAACTTGGAGGTGTTATTTCCTATAGACACAGACTGGGGCCTGTCTGTTAGGAAGTCCAAGATCCAGCTGCAGAGTGGAGAGCTTATTCCCAGCAGGTACAATTTCATTACAAGATTCTGAGGAATTACATTATTGAATGCTGAGCTGAAGTCGATAAACAGCATTCTGGCAAAAGTGTCTTTTTTTTTGTCTAGGTTGGAGAGGGTTGTGTGCCTCATGTGCCTCATAACCAGCCTCTCAAAGATCTTCATAATGATGGGTGTGAGTGCTATGGGCCGGAACTCTGCAATGTGTTGAAGATATCTGTGAAGATGGTAAGCTAGCTGGTAAGCACACTCCCATAGCACCCGTAGCACTGTTGTCTGGTCCTGCTGCTTTGCGTAGGTTGACTCTGCAGAGGGTCATCCTGAAGTCTCCCATGGAACGACAAAAAACCTCGCCGTTGGGAGAGGAAGTCGTTTTGATCTCTGCCTCAAAGCATGCAAAGAAGTCGTTCAGCTCATCTGGCAGGGAGGGGGTCACTGCTGCAGGCCTGATATGTTGACTTGTAGCCTGTGATGGTCTGGATGGTCCCTATTCCAATGATTCCTCTGACAGGTACTGCTCCACCTCAGACACTTCACACCGTATTCACTCTCGTCTTCATCAGCCACGGCATACAGCACATGGCACCCGCCTGTCTATGTAACTGAGGGAACTGCAGAGGTTTGATGCCGGGGAGGCAGTGTGTCCAGATCAGGGTTGTCAAGTCCTGTGCGGATAAACTGTGTGGGGTGACAGTGCACATCTTTAACCTGAACCTGAAAAGTAACACCATTATGGAGAACCACTTGTGAGGTTCCAGTGCTGAAGACTCCACTTCCAAAGAACTTGAACAGCTACAGGCCGGTGGCTCCGATGAAGACCCTGGAGCGGCTGTCCTTTCACAGCTTTGTCCCCTGGTGTGCTCATCACTTGGATCCCCTTCAGTTATCCAGAGAGACTTACAATAAGTACAGGGACAGTCCCCCCTGGAGCAATTTTAGGGTTTAGTGTCTTGCTCAGGGACACGATGGTAAGTGGGATTTGAACCTGGATCTTCTAATTCATAGGCGAGTGTGTTATGCACTAGGCTACTACCACCCTAAGTTGGTAGTTGGTGCTGTAATATACCTCCTTCTTTGTTCCCTCTTTCACCTGAAGATTGCTAGATGTACTGTATATTTACAACAAAATTTTCAGATTGAAAAGTGTATTTTTAGATTGTACTGTTAGTGTATTTTTTATTCTATTTTGTTGCTACTATGTTCTACTGTCCATTTGCTGTGACAATGCAAATTTCTCACTCGTTGGACAAATAAAGCATTGTTTTATTTTATCTTAATGGCTTGACTCAGTGCTTCCTCTCGAGTGGTTCCATTTTCCCAGGATGGTAGAATCTGCTGTCCCTGTGCTGTCTGGATGTCCAGAGCATGGGACCAGCTGGGCAAGCCGGCAAATGGCAACGCTCTCTGCACGGTCCTCATTATAATATTATCTCGCACATTCACCACTTTTTCCTAGCACATATTCTACATCTGCCACACACGCATTCACATAGTTTTTCTGCACATCACACATTACATTTTTGAAGACAAATATAGTGAATTTACAAAAACAAAAGTTCTTACAGGACACACAGGAGGGGACTCACCGAGGGTGCACACACAGACACACCATTCACACACCACACACTCCAGTCCACCTAATGTACATGACCTTGGACGACGGGAGGAAACCAGAGACATCTGGAGAAACCCTGCACCAACAAATGATGTTTATTGCATTTCAACAAAATCTAGCCACTGAACACTACTGACAATATGACTCTGTGTATTTAACTCTCAAAATAATTAACTATATTCTATCATTTATAAAACATTTCAAACATTCAGACATGAGTAATATTTGATCTCAGGTTATACCCCAAATGCAAGCAAAGCAGCAAAATGTTATGCTTACTCTATAAATGACAGTTTATTTCCATATTAATTAACTAGCTACAATAACATGACAGTTGCATAAAAAGCATATTATAATATCTACAATTCCTAAAAGCTTTTGTTACATTCTATCCTATGTATTTACATTTTACTGAACCTTTCCAAGTGTGATGCTTCTAATCAGGCTGCTGACTTGCCGTGATATCAAGAGCGACTGGGCCACTAAAAGTGAATCCCAGATAGAAGGTCACATTTTCATTGCCATGGGGAACAGAACCAGGGTTAAGAGGTGGAATACTAAACTTCCTCTTTTTAGGGCCCTCAAGGTAGACAGTTCCATCCTCGGTCCAGCCAGACACACGCTTCAGTCTTTCGGCTATTTCAGGCTTCTTCCATACCTCTCCAGTAAACCACTTTATTCTCCTTTCTGGCAATGACAGCTTTTCTGACTGTGGCACTTTACTCTTGTGGACAATTTTGTTCAACCCAGTTCCATTGCTTAAGAAGAAGTGGGTGTAGATCCTCTGTTTTCTCTGGGGAATGTCCTTCATCTTCTTCCAGTACCCTTGACGGAGAGCTTCAACAGCTGAGAGCACTTCTTCATACTTGCTCTCCCTCTCATTTGTATCATCATGCTCTCCGGGCCAGAAGAGCAATGTGATCAAGAACAGGGCACTTGGAAAACACAGACATTTCTCACCTGGAAATTGTCGGCTAAGTTTCTGAAGGTTTTGCAGAGAAACCACCTTATGGCTCTGAGGTTTGCAGCAGCTTAGAGCAATGTGAGATGCTATACAATTTACAATGTCTGTCTGGCTCATGTTTGCTTGCAGTGGATTACCAGGATATAAAGAAATTATTTCTTCAAGTACTTGGTCCTTCTGCTCAGCCAGGAGTGAGAAGATTGTGGTTATAGTTCCTCCCCCAAGTTGAAAAATCCTCATGCGTTTCATGATGGGAGTCAGACTGGCTGAATTTGAATGACTGGCTTTGGGAGAAACATCACCGAAGTACTTTCCATACACATAGGACTTGGAAACCAGCCATTGCTTTGGATACTTTATTTCAGGAGATTCTACTGTGTTTTCCTCTTCAGTATTTAAGTCTGTCTGAAAATAACTTAAGTCCTCTGATATCCATTCTAGTGCTTTGAGGATCAATGGCTGAAGATTTTTTAGTTTCTCATGGAAATGCTCCCATGGTTTCTTGACAGACTCAGGAATGTAGTCGGTGAGCAGATATTTCTGGCATTCTGAAGGTTTAGAGACATTACTTGAAAAGATGTGCAATGAAAAAATGAGCTTTAACAAGTTGCATCCGACCTCAACTGCTCCAAAAAATCCTGAACTATTCATGGTTTCTCGCTCAGCAATTGCTGCTTCCTCACATTTGCAGAAGCATTCCATGGCTTCAAGTGCTGTTTCTACAGCATCTGCTGTGTTTTCTGGTGTCTTGTAGGCAATCTTTTCTATTGTTTTACATTTGGCATTGAACCACCGACTATAAACCCGGCCCTTTGTGTCAAGGATGTAGGAGTTGGTTGTCAGTTTAGCTGCTGCAATTTCTGCCCAATATTTTGCCTCCTCATAATGGTCATGCCTGTAATTGAGGCGTGCAAGCTGTTGAGCGAAGAACGGATCATCACTGAAACGCTTGTAGGCTTCTTTGAGCAGCTTGACTGCCTTGTCATGGCTTTCATTTTTTATCACCTGCTCAATGAGTGGGGAGAAAAAGCTGTCAGATTCATCACCCTTGCTTATTCTACAGCGCCTTATAAACAGGGCTCGGAGAAACTTCACATAATCATCTTTTCCAAACCTGTGTTCAAACAGCACATCTTCATGAAGGAGCTGGACTGCTAATTGACTTTGCTGATTCGGGTCTTCCAAGAGCTGTTGGAGGATTTCCTTTGCAACCAAGGTGTTAATGATTCTGATGCCTTCAATGTATGTCAAGTCATCCCTCAAATGCACAAAGACAAGTCTTGCTTGCTCACTCAGTGAGTTCTCAAAGGCGTGTTGACGAAATCGTTCCATACGGATCCTAAGTGCAAGCAGAGCTTCACAGTGGGACAGAGGGATGAAAGAGTTCTGCACATAAGAGTTGAGCAATGCCACATAGAGAATGAGACGAGTATCAAGTGCTGCACGATCAATTCCTTGAAGCAAACCTTTCACAAACTTCTGAACATACTCATGATTGTATCCTTCGCTCATCAAGACAAACGTTAGGATAAACTCTGGTTTGTATTGTTTTTCGAGCATCTCACGTTTCTGAGCAAAACACTCCTTCTCACGATCTGAGAGTCTGTGAGTCACTGCAACGTTTGTTAATGGTGACATTTTGCACATCTTTTGAGGGTTAAGGGACATCCTACAGCTGAGCAAAATGAAACACAGGGTTCCATGTACAATTCTCTTGGAGTTGATGGCAACTTCCAATTCATTCTTTAAGTCATTAAGGAACTCAGAGTCACAGTCTTCAATGAGCAAGAGAACTGGAAGACATTTTTGAGTGTCTTTTTCATCATACTCTCTGAATGTAATTGCATGTTCACACACAACGACAGCAAAATTCGATGCCGAGTATGATGGCTTCACAACCGCACACCTCAGATTTTTCCGATTGTTCCACAGCACCTGTCTCGCCACGGTGCTTCCCCCACTGACTGGTTCATGGTATACATTGATGATTTTTACAGGTGCTTGCTCTGCATGGCCAGGAAGGTAGCCTGTGAGAATGTTAGATATTTCTCGATAAGCATCCCTTTGAATAACTTCGCCAACATTCTTTCTGTCAGCAAGCCAGAAGTTCAGCCATCTAACTCGTCCTCCTCGATAAAAGTGGCTTTCAATGTTTTCTTTCTCAGCCTCTACAAACTCTTGGATTGTTTCATCACAGTGGTTGAGACTCAGGATTTCAAGGGAAGAAATTCTTTCTTCATCTCTGGTCTGCAAGATGCACATTCCTTTCATAAATGTGGGCAACTGCTTGGTGTTTCTGGAAGTGACAGACTGGACACTCTGTAAAGTGGCATTCACGTGGCTCATTTTCATCCCCACAACACTTGAACGGTCAACCACATCCTTATCACATGACCCTTCAGCAAAACTCTGCCATTTTGTAAAGTTCTCTTCTGATTCTGAGATACAAATGATGTCTTCGTGACCTTCCATGTCAGTGAAGAACTCACAGAAGGTATGAAGAAGGGGTTTCTCAACTGGAGCTGTGAGGAGGAAGAGTACCAAAAATGTGCCTTTTGGCAAAATCTGTTTGCAGATCAATGACACACACTCCCTAAGGAGGGTCACTTTGGTTCTGATCCATGTCATTTCATCAGTCGGTGGTTCATTTCCTTTGAAATCATTCCGACCATTGCAAAATATCCAGCTAGTTTGTTCAAACAAGTGCAAGTGACACTGAAAGTCAGCAATGCTCATGTGACTTGGCATTTTGTAGTTCTGCAAAAAATGCAGGTTTGCAGCATGATACTGAAGGTATTCACGGCAGAATCCTGTGATGTTGGAATCCGGATCAAAGTCAAAGACACAGAAAATCTTCATGTTGAGTAAGAATTCGATGTTGCTCAGATCTTCTTTTGTCATTTTATTTGTAACAAGAATGAACCATTTCTCTTTTTCAATTATTTTCTTTCCACATGTGACAAGCATGGTGAGTTTTCTTCCAAGATCTTGGGAAATTGCTGGAGTGTTGACAAAAGCCGAGTGCTCAGCCTCCTCTCTTCGGGCATCTCGGTCCCGGACTCTTTGGTAAAATACATTCTGATCTTCCACGGGCTCAGTTTTGGAGCCTACCCTCCAATATATAGTAGCTTTCTCCAATTCCACTTTGTTGGATGTCTCTTTAAAGTTAGGCAGCTTGATAGAGTAGACTCTGTTCTTCACAATGATTATTTTTGGCTCAATGTCCACCTCCACCACGTACCTCTTCTCCTCACATTTCACAGCTCCTACATTAACTTCAACAAACTGTGGAGGACGTATGCACTGTCGTGCATCATCTGCATCCTTGGAAAAGCATCTTTCTATGTAATCTAGAGCATCAACATAGATGTCCCTTTCCAGCACTGGAATGCCAGTGATCTCTCCATGCACATGACCAGCATCACCCCTACTGTCCATCACACCAAAATGTATTGTGCCATTTGATCGAACGTTCATACAACCAGCAGCAAATTTGAGGACTTCTTTGGCAAATTTTGCCTGTAATCTTGTACGGTCTAATTGAACTGCATTAACAAGAGATTTGTACTCATGACAAGGTTCAATAAGATCAATTATGCCAGATTCAGGCTGTAGAACATTGTGTTTGATGTAAGTCCAACTAATGCCATCTGTACCAAACGGCCGAGGTCGACAGTCCCTTTTAAAAGTTGACGCAGAGTCAACTTTTTCTTTTTCTGTATCTCTTTTGGGCCTTGTCTGGCTATGTACATCACCTGTTACTGGCTTGTTATTTGCGTTGCATGGCTGTTTTTCCTGGAGTTTTTTGGACCTCTGGCGTGATGCTATCAGTTCATTCCTTTTATTTATTACCAGCAGAGTTGGGCCAGATTTCATTTCAAAGTTTGTTTTCAAGTCATCCTTAGTCAGAGCAAGAAGGACTTGGCCATCCACTTCCTCTTTCAGAAATCTGTCAGTGTACTCCTCTTTCACACCTATGGACTTCAGCCAGGAATTGACCAACTCAACTGTCCATTTTTCAATGGGCAGGTGGTCAAATTCTTCTGCTGTAGGGTTTAATGACATTTATGTTAAATTATATTATTATACAAATATTTAGTTACTGAGATGAAAATAATGAACAATGCAACCACTTACTCATTGTTTGAGTTGGCTCATTAACACCTGAAGCTGTCTTTTGAATGTGTACCTAATAAATAAAATACATAATTATTAGTCAGAGAATTTAGCACAAGTGTTACGTGTGATGTCATGGGCACTTATTGGTTTGTTTTTGCTTTGTTCTCTTCCCCAGGCTCCTTATTATTAGTGTTAAGGCCTGGTCTGTGCATGTGCTCAGCACCACCATGCGTTACGTGTGCTTGTGTGAGCGTTCTGTGCTAAAATCCATGCATTATAAGCTAGCAAAGCTATGCATCCCTGTGTTCAAGTCAGCCTCCAAACAAAGGTTAAACGTAAGAACTATAATACAGGATTTTAAAATGGCCAAATATAATCAAAACATTTGTTTAGCCTTACCCTCGACAGTAATGTAAAAGAGTTTTTTGTGATTTATTTAATTTTGTAGAATATTATATTTTGAAAGCACTGGGCATTTCAGGTTGTTATAAGTAGTTTGTATGTTTCACTTTGAATTTAAACATTTCACTACTAGTAAATTGTATGCGACTTTTCATTGATATACAAGCAAGTGCCCTTTATCATATCGCAATCGCATATCGCAATACTGACCTCAATAATCGCAATATGTCTTTTTCCCCAAATCGTGCAGCCCTAAATTCTGGGAACGATTACCCCCCTGGCCAGGAAGGGTAGCTTTCCCACTCTGCAGTGCTAGGAGTAATTCCTTGAAGTTACTTTTTAAAAGATTAAAAGTGTGAAAAGAAGTCTCAGAAGGGAGAAGATTTTTTTTTTTGGAGCGACGCGGGCCTGGGAGAACATTTTGAATGCTTTCCTGGCACGCCCACAATGTGGCCTGAATGGCCAATCACAAGTGTGAATTTTTGGTGGGGGAAACTTCCTTTGTCTTGGTTTTACAAGCCATAGGAATTTTTATTGCTGACCCAGAGAGAAACTGCAGTTCACTGCCATTACAATTTCTACCTTGTAGAAATTGTATGATGCATTTTGTGATCACATAGTATGCATCACTGTTTCAGTAGTAAAGAGATGTTCCTTCTGATACCAAGAAAGGGACCTTTAGGAGGTAGGAAGGTGGAGATGCACTTATACACTTAATTATAGGTAATTACCTAAAGCAAAATAGAAAGTTGTAACTAGTATAATTCATACAAGGGAACGTACACACAATGCATGCATATACGGGATCCACTTATAATCGCATATTCCTAGCACAAGATACAGAAAATGTGTTTAAGTGTGTGCGTGATTGTGTATCTGATTTTAACCATCCCACTTGGTGAGCAGTGGGCAGCCATGAAAGGCATCTGGGGAGCAGTGTGTGGGGACATACAGTAACACAGCTTATCGGTTTCACGACTATTCAGTGAACAGTCATTTCAAATACTGTGCACGATCTGTTACATGTTCTCTGAATGACACTACACAGTGTAAGGCATGGAAGGTTCTTACTGTGAGCAACACGGAAATGAGGTAACGTGACTCCTATATATTACGCTGGAGAACAGCTGCCAACTGCTCAGTCATTGATTGATGCACGCCATTCGACTCGGCTCCGAAAACCTTCAACCCAGTAAGACCGTACCTGTCCTCTCTGTTCTCCTGATCCACGAACTCCTTCCTGTCGCCCTGTCCTGCCCTGTCTTGTGTCTTAAAATGCGAACGACAACATCAGTGTGGTGTTGCGGCTCGCGCCGTCCACGTTCGCAGATAAACGCGGAGGAACTTACCTGCCTCCCTGCGTCCCGCCACACCGAGGTCTCTCATCTCCTCCTACACGTCTCTCTCGTTCTGGTCCCGGTTCGCGTGACGCTTACTTTATTGTTGGTTGATCAGGTTTGCTCTTGGGTGGCTCCTGGTGGTAAAGTGGCAGAGGAAAAGTCTTCTGGAGGAAGAAAATAAGTTGCATGGTAAAGCACAGCAGGAAGAGGCATACTCTGCTCTGTTCTTATTCTGCTGCTCGCTGCTCTTCTCTAAGATGGCTACAGGATACCAACTTTATGTCTGGCAAGACCACACCTTAGATCCTGATCTGTGGCAGGACCGGGGTCAATTTTCCACACCGCCCCCAAGAAGAAGCTCTTTAGTCCTTAGAGAGGTTGTTGTTTTATGAGTGAAAGTGAAGTGATAACGCAGCACACAGTTACACAATGAAATGTGTCCTCTGCTTTTAACCATCACCCTTGGTGAGAAGTGGGCAGCCATGACAGGCGTCCGGGGTGCAGTGTGTGGCACCATGGCAGATCGAGACTCGAACCTTCCGTAACCGCTAGGCCACCACTGCCCAAAGGGGTTCGCTTTGGGGGAATTTGAATGTAATTTGGATTTCTCTACAATTTGATATGGAAAAAATAACTTGGATAATTTTTCTGCCATATTGCCCAGCCCTATTTCAGAGAGAGTGGTGATACTGACACCAATGTAATCCTCAGAGTCTTCACTTTAAAATGGCGTACTGTTTGCAGTTTTTGTGCAAAAAAAAAAAAAAGAGTTGCTTTTGTCAGACATGCACCTGCAGAGTTTTTGCTTGTTTGCATGTGTGACATAGGAATTGTGTTCAGTTTAAGTAGATTTTATTCATTTGTGCCTCTGGTCAGACTTCAGCACATTATGATGATAAGCGATTATATAAACAAATTAGTACATGTTTAGTGGGTGTTTAAATCATATAAAGTGAAAGTGCTCTGTGCTGCCATGCGTGTTGTTTCCTGAGAGCTCAGCTTCGCTTGATTGCTGCATAATGGATCTTTGTTAACAGTGTTAACAGTGAACAGTGATATAACATTACCCATTAGACATTGTGCATTGCTGCCGTAATCAAAAAATTGCGAAGAAAGGGGGGCCAGGTGGTTTGCATGTAATATAAATTATTGTAGGATGCTATATTCACCGTTCTACTTTACAACTAAGGCATTTAGGTCCAAGGTGTTTAGGTTAACGGGTGTTCAAAATGGCTCTGTTTTGGCGGGCAGGGCGTTCAAGATCAGTAGCAGTCTAATTACTGTACGTTATGTGCTTCGGAGATCTGCATCTTCACATTACACATCCTCGTCTGTATCACCCTCTTTATCATACAGACCTATAACTAGAATGTTTACTCATTTGATGCATACATTTCTGGGTGGTAGTAGCCTAGTGGGTAACACACTCGCCTATGAACCAGAAGACCCGGGTTCGAATCCCACTTACTACCATTGTGTCCCTGAGCAAGACACTTAACCCTAAATTGCTCCAGGGAGACTGTCCCTGTAATACTGATTGTAAGTCGCTCTGGATAAGGGCGTCTGATAAATGCTGTAAATGTAAATGTAAATGTAAATACACACATCAGTGCAGTAACAATATGTGCATTTATAGTACGGTACAGGGCAAAATGGGAATAAAGTATATATTTACCAGCACAATGTCCCCATGTCGGTCAGAACACAGGTACTATATGAAGTTGATCACAGATATTTACTGCCATAATTAAACACTTGAAATTAACTTAATTTTCAGCAGATTGCCTGACACAATAACGAAGATGGATGTGTAACATTTAAAAGAGGCAAAGTCTTAAAAGATGTAGAAAGAAGGGAGAAGTTTCGGTTACTCACTTGAAACGATATTCAGTCAGTAAGATATCCATCTCTCTATGTCTCCGCCCGTGCTTTATTGTGTGGTTTTTATAAGTTTCGTTTCCTCCGTGCTCAGGGTCTAACGGTGCTGGCTTTCAGTCACGTGGTTGAAATGAGTAGGTCTCGGGAGGAAAGCGCTGCAAACAGTCCGTACTGTGTGGATTTAGACCCAGTGTGGACAATAAATTACAGAAAATTCGTGAAGACGAATGAGGATAGCAGCATTAGAGTGAACTCATGTTTTGAATAAGAACATAAAAACTACTGACAGCGAGAGATAAGCTGTTATATGAGGGGCCGTTTAGGAAACATTTCAGACTTTTGTTACCTCATACCGTTAAGCGTTCCTTTAAAAACAAAAAAGACGACATCCTTACATTTCCCTATAACAAGCTACATTTGGTGCGTACCAGAACCTTTTAGGAATAAAATGGCATGTCTTCGGTCGTTTCATGATAATAAAGTTTTTTTTTGCCGACCCTGACAAGTGAGTGTCCGGCGTGGTCATGTACCCCGCAACAGGTGTTCTGTCATTTCATCCTACTTATCGAAACGTCCTACCAAACATGCTGCCACCGCACGGTTTTCAAAGTTTACATGGAGTGGTTTAAGGAAAAGACGGTACGTGCAGCACCAAATACTTGTGTTTCTGAGCTATCAGAACATGCCTTTTTGGACTATAAATTGTCATAATTCATATTCATACAGGTAAAACACTGGTGGTAGTACAATCTGATGGGTGTTTGTCAGCTATCACAACATAATACTTGTGGTTTATGGACAGTATAATAGTATAATTATTATTAGAAACAAGTTGCATATCGCATTTTTACAGCAAGCAGGAACAGTCGCCATAAAAATATGCTGCGGTAGGAAATTCTGACAAGGTAGGACAATCCGACAGAACACCTGCAGGATGAGCGGGACACGGGCGGCTCTGATCGGGAGAGCGGAGATCGCGCAGCTGCTCGACGTCGCGGAGTTGATTTCCCGCTTGGAGGCCGTCATGGGCGAGTTCTCCCAGCGCGGTGCCGGCCTGGTCCAGCCGGTTCGGTCTGTGGTGCCTTTACAGAAACACGGCGGGTACAGAACCTCGGTCGCGGTCTCTCTTAAGGAAAAACGTCCGTTCGTTTAAAAACAGTTTTATTGTCCATTTAAAGCTCAAGGAGTGAAACTTTCATACAGATTTCTGGGACTAATGCCGGCGTATCTGGCGCATGAAGACATTTTATGCACAAAAATGGTGGCGTTTTACCAGAGAGAACAGGGCTCCAGTTTACCCACGACCCAGGCCACCGTCCTGCTCTTTGACCCCGTGAGTGGAGTTGTTTCCGCGGTGAGTCCTGACGTCGTGCCGATCTAGTTCATGGACTAGTATTTAAATAATTGACAACACTTTGCTATGTCGAAGGAGAGCAGAAATCTACTCTAGAGGCTCCATTTGTTCCCCGAGATGGATCCGCGTACCAGTTTACTGCATGTACAGTACAGGACAACAATTTGGACACACCTTCTCATTCAATGTGTTTTCTTTATTTTCATGACCATGTACATTGGTAGATTCTCACTGAAGGCATCAAAACTATGAATGAACACAGTCACCGGAACTGAAGCCAATCTAGATGGTTTGGGGTGAGCTGGACCGCAGAGTGAAGGCAAAGGGGCCAACAAGTGCTAAACACCTCTGGGAACTCCTTCAAGACTGTTGGAAAAGCATTTCAGGTGACGACCTCTTGAAGGTCATCGAGAGAATGCCAAGACGGTGCAAAGCAGTAATCAGAGCAAAGAAACTAGAATATAAAACATGTTTTCAGTTATTTCACCTTTTTTTGTTAAGTACATAACTCCGATATAAATGGTCATGAAAATAAAGAAAACACAGAGAAGGTGTGTCCAAACTTTTGGCCTGTACTGTACACCCGAGGGAGGGAGATTTACTGCTCTGGTAGTTCTTGTTGTAAATGTTTGTTAATATTTTTTAATCTGACCGTACTTTGCTCATGTTTCGATTTTATTTATTTACTTTACTCTTAGCATTGACTGTCATTTTTATATTGTTTTGAGACTACAACCAAGCTTTGGTGATACAAATGCAGTTATTTGTCCTGCCGAATAAAGCATTTTTTAATTGAAATTGAATTGAGAGAGAGAGCATCCTGATTGGCCGACTTTTTTAAGTGTGGCCAGACTCTTTTCTCCTGGACTCAATGACCATCTTAAAAAAAAAAAGTTGTTCTGTGCATTCATTGGTCTATGTTATATTCATGCTCATTTTGGTATTCGAGTAAAAGTAATATTCTGTGGTGAATATTCTTTTTTTTCTTTTGGGGGTGTCTGCAGCATGACTTCTTGCTGGTTTTTTTTGCCTGACGACAGGTTGCTTCTGTCTGAATGTTGTTCATCAACCCAGGGTGGAATTAGACAGGAAGCTGGAAGGTAGAACAGAACTATCTCACCTCTGGACCTCCTTTTAAATCGCAGGTCATGGACGGAGAAGTGATCACTGCGAGGCGGACGGCAGCAGTGTCAGCCATTTCTGCTAAAGTAAGGTCCAAATAAGAAACATGCAACTGGACCGAATCATATTCAACCTTGAGCTCATTAACTAGAACAGGAACTTTTTATAATATCTTCGCCTTGTTTTCTCGCCTTTCTTTTACAATCAGCTTTTGATGCCACGTCATGCAGAAATTCTCTGTCTCCTGGGTTCTGGTCACCAAGCCGTCAGCCATTACGAAGTCTTCACACAGGCTTTTACATTTAAAGAAGTAAATGCTGTTTACATTATTCAGTCTTGGTAATATGCACGTAATATGAGAATAATATTTTAGGATTATATATTTTAGGGAGCTGGATATGGTTTTAAAAAGTTTAAAGAATCCAATCTCTGGTGTCCAGAATTGGTCATTTGAAAAGGGTCTCAGGTCTTGTTCACTTCAGCTCAGATGGGGCTTCCATTCTTTTTCTGGTCACACTGTAGCTGTAGGTATAGCTCTGTGGCCGTTCCATGTCACCTGTCTGCGGCAAGACTAGCGGCTTGTGTTTTGTACTGCGCGGGTTGAGGAAATCATAATCTGCCCCCTGACATTTCTGAGATTGTTCAGGATTTTGCGTGTCTACAATCCCCTTCATCTGCAGGTGCGCGTGTGGAGCAGGAGCAAGGAGAGGGCCGAGGAATTTGCCAGGGCAGCTGGGGGTCCGGTGACTGTATGTCCCTCAGTTAAAGAAGCCGTGGAGGGGGCGGATGTCATAGTAACTGCCACCAACGCCAGTGAACCGCTGCTGTTTGGGAAGTGGGTGAAGTCTGGGGCTCATGTGGCAGGTATGACCTTCAAAATAATGCACATTATGCATGTAATGTTTAAGTGAGTGTGTAAAAAATATATACATGGCATCAATAATTTCACATGAAAACTTGTCATTTACTAAACCTTGGTGATGAATATTTTGGTTGTTAATAAAGTAAAAGGTCAGGCTGAACAAAAAAAACAACAACTCATCGGCAGGATCTCTTTATCTCCTCATAGTTCCCAGTACTAGATAGGCGTGATTCTGACTGACAGTAGAACAGCAGGCTTTTGTGCCCTTTTTAAATCATGAATAGATAAATTAGCTTAATGCAATAAAATATACTGAAATTCAAATACGTATCAAATGTCAAATAGTCATAAGTCACTGTCAGTCTTTTCATCACTGCCAAACTATGGCACAGAAAAACATTCATTCATGCTGTGGTGGGACCAAGTGATGAAGTTCGTCTGGAGTTCGTCTGATAGTTTTTAATTATTTGCATGCACTTGAATAAAAAAACAAACAAAAAATAACAATATATTGAGATACGCTAAACACATACAGTACAGACCAAAAGTTTGGACACACCTTCTCATTCAATGTGTTTTCTTTATTTTCATGACCATTTACATTAGTAGATTCTCACTGAAGGCATCAAAACTATGAATGAACACATGTGGAGTTATGTACTTAACAAAAAGTGGAGACCTGGACTCCACAGTCACCGGACCTGAACCCGGTCGAGATGGTTTGGGGTGATCTGGACCGCAGAGTGAAGGCAAAGGGACCAACAAGTGCTAAACACCTCTGGGAACTCCTTCAAGACTGTTGGGAAACCATTTCAGGTGACGACCTCTTGAAGCTCATCGAGAGAATGCCAAGAGTGTTCAAAGCAGGAATCAGAGCAAAGGGCGGCTATTTAGAAGAAACTTGAATATAAAACATGTTTTCAGATATTTCACCTTTTTTTGTTAAGTACGTAACTCCACGTGTTCCTTCATAGTTTTGATGCCTTCAGTAAGAATCTACCGATATAAATGGTCATGAAAATAAAGATGTGTCCGAACTTTTGGCGTGTACTGTATATATATATAACACAACCTATGCTACTTTGAAGTAAATATGATTCAAATGATCAGTTTAATATATTCACATAACATTCTAAAGCTTTTGGGTCAGAAACCAAGAAACATTGGATAGTAACCTGGTTCTTTTGTATTAGCAACTAGACCGGTGGAGGTGACAAGAGATTAAAATTTTTCAGCGGTAGGAGCCTGCCGTCCAGACTGGAGGGAGCTGGATGATGACTTGATGCGAGACGCAGTTGTGTATGTAGACAGCAGAGAGGGAGCAGCTGCTGAATCCGGGGATGTTATCTTGTCCGGGGTGAGTCCTGTAACCCCCTCTTTACATGAACACGCTTGCCACCTTCATCTGAGTCGTCACTGATAAACTGGCAATAAATGCTGATACAGAGGGGCTCCGTTACCACTGCAAACCGGGAGGGGGGTTCATGAAGCTGGTGCAGCAAATTAAATTCCTCCAGTTTCCTCAGGTTGGGATTCAGAGGTCAAAGGGTGATCCTGGCTTGCATGACATTCCTCAGCATGCTGGATGTGTCCTTTCCATTTACAAAAAGACATCCAACTCATACATTCTTAAGACTATGACTAAACCACATGGTCAGAAATCTCGGGTTCTAATCTAATCTAAAATCTAATAATCGCTTGTGTGGAAATGAAGTGGATCTCCATGCATTGTTGTCCTCCAGGCGGAAGTGTTTGCGGAGCTGGGCGAAATGATAAATGGATCCATGCCTGCCCAGCGTGACAAAACCACCGTGTTCAAATCTCTGGGTAAAACCCATTTCTCACTTCATAGACATGATTTTAAGCAATAGGGAGACAGTAGCGACCTCTGTTTTAAATGACACAAGTATCCATGTCTGGAAGATTTGGGGTCAGGGATCAAATTGGACTTTTTTTAAATCATCAGCGTCTTTGTTTTTTTGTAGGGGAACGATCAATATTTTAGCAGTGACTGACCGTATTTCACCAAATACCTTTTTATACAGGTATGGGGATACAGGATGCAGTTTCAGCCAAACTTGTGTATGACAAGTGGAAAAGTCAGCAGTGAGTCTACGTCCCACTACAGGACGTCTTCACCCCCTTCTTACCCGGAGAGGGTCACCATACCACAAATAGTTCTGCCCCTATGAGTGAAAACACTGAACAACGTCATGTGTTTGTTTTACAGATTTAACCTTACTACATTGGTCACATGACTATAGTCGGTTGTGAATGGCGATGCTTAGAAAGACCTGGATCAAAAATGAACGGTCATTACCTCAATATTAAACGGTTAAGTGTGGTGTAACTGTATGGTGTGGTGCTGCTTGCTGTACAGTGAAATTCTGCAAACAGAGCACACCAGCACCGATGCCCCAAGTTCATTACACATCAGCGATCAATGTCACATTGAAAAAAAGCTAGTTTCATTCTCAACATCGACAAGTCTTTATTTTTTTTAAAAATAAAAATTGTTTAAGAATGTTTATAACACAAGAACAAGGGGAAAAAAACAGGTAGACAATCTGAGCTCCTTAAACCTTCCTGTGTTCTTAGTTAGTCTACAGTTAACAATACTCAGACTACAGGATCCCCAGAGCTCAGAAAAATCTAAATTAACGTTCATGGGACACATTAAAGCTGTAAGCCTGAAAATGAACAAAAAGACAATATTTGTAAGTTAGATCTTCTGTTGTGGAGGTATATGTTAGTTTTTAACTTCGAGAAGACAAAATGTCTCAGATGTCTTCTGTATGGTAACAGAAAAAGGACGAATCGGGGGATTTTTTCCTCATATCACAACACTTCAAGCTAAGAAGCTACTTCACCGTCAATGTTTCATGTCGCGTCATTTTGTATAGAGGAAGAAAATAAAAACAGAAAATCTACGTGATTCTGTGGCCTGAAATGTCAGTTTTGGCAACACAATTGCACAATTAAATGAAAATGGAGAAGTGAAAAAAATGTATGTTCCTAAAAAAAATAAGGCAGCAAGAATCTCTTAGTGTGGGGGAAATATTCGGGGGGAGGGGGGGCTACTTTACCCTGCCCGCCTCTTCAGCTGTTAACTGTGCAGAACGGAGAGAACGTAGCTCTATGACTGTAATACATGGGAGAGCGACGCCTGGTACGTGTGGAGGTTCCCCAAGTCCACGGGCTCTGATCACAGGAGCAGACACTTCCTCTTCCGCTTCTTCACCGGCGGGGGGCACAGCACTGCCCGGATGGCTTCGTCAAACACCGTCTTCAACCCGCGCTGCGTCAGCGCTGAACACTCCAGATACTTCACCGAACCTGCGGGACGCACAGGCGCCGTTTACTCTATCTGGAGAGAGCTGCCAGCGACTTGCCCCCGGCCCATTCTTAAATATGCACTCATATCGAAAAATGAAGGAGGAGTGCGAAGCCATCAAGACCACAGCATTGGGACAGAGGAAACCAGGGAATCTTACACCCAAATACAAGCTCCTACGTTTCCAGAACTGTCCATGGGTGACTTGTATCTGGATGCCGTTCACGTTCACAATACCTACCGATGTCTTTGGCCATGGCAAGGCCTTGTGGGTAAGTGATTGGTGTGAGCTTCTTCTCCTTCAGCTTTTCAATGGTGTCCTTGTCGTCCCTCAGGTCCAGTTTTGTCCCCACCAGGATGATGGGGGTGTTGGGACAGTGATGCCTGACCTCTGGGTACCACTGTGAAGGACACCAGTTTACAATAGGATTATCTTATTAGTCGACAATCTAATAAATTCGTATCACAAAAAGCGAGTTGAACCGCAAAACAACTATTTTGAATACGTCAAAGCTTGCTCACCTTGGCACGAACATTTTCAAATGAGGCAGGACTCACAAGAGAGAAACAGATGAGGAACACGTCCTGTTCAAGACACACAAGCAGTTAATCGCATTGCCTTATACTTTACGTACGACATAAAAGGACAGAATTGGAGATTAGCCACGGGGAACGGATTATATTCCCATCAGAATATCCTGACCGCTGGCTAAATGTAAAACGAGCAAGAACAAGGTTTCTATAAAAGCATTAAGCAGACATTTACTCGTCTTGAGAGAATCCATGAGCAGGTTTCACCCTAAATAAACTATCTGGCCACTTCTGCATTCTGAACACAAAATCAGGATAACAAACTTCCAAAACATGAAATTTAAATACACAACAACACAAAACGCAACAGAAGCATATTCCACCGTATCCAAGCGAGAAAAGCCAGAAGGCCTACACACAAAGTAGGCAATGAAACGGCATGGTTGGGTGAAATACGAATAAAATATCATATTGTTATGACAATGCTATATTTCATTTGTGTTATACTAGTGAATATTCGGGACTTGCAACAACAGTCCATGAGCAATATTCGACCACACAACCCTCAGTACGCCTGGTACACGACGCGTCGGTGATAGACAGCCTTTTGTCCCAGAACACTGGTCACTCTCACTTGACTTATAGTGGACGACAGAAAAAGAGTGTTTGTCACTGAGAGTTAATAACCAACAGAGGCGTCTTTCACTTCCTCAAATGCAGCTTGAGACGCAAGATCCCACGGCCTGTGTCTGTTCCACTCCACACATTCAATAAAAAAAAAAAAAATAATCTATATATAAAAATAAAAAACGCAAGTCTCTTTATGTCACCAGCAACGATGGAAACGTTGAGTCTTCAAAGGCTGCGAAATAAATGAAATAACGAAATAAATGTACAGCATACCGTCTGAGGATAGGATAAAGGCCGAAGCCTGTCGTAGTCCTCCTGTCCAGCCGTGTCCCAGAGCCCCAGATTCACTGGTTTCCCATCCACCATCACATTGGCGGAGTAGTTGTCAAACCTGAAGAAATTCAGTAACGTTATGGGGGTGACATGTCTGGCTCTGTCTACGTCTTTTGGTGCACCGGTAGTTTGATTTGTGTGGCACCACGTTCTTCTATAAGGAGACATTTACTGGCTTTTGATTCCTAAGTCGGCTCAGTTGGCCCAGCTAAACTGAGCAACAGGAGATGGCTGATAATGTACTCACACTGTTGGAATATACTCTCCAGGGAAGGCGTTGGTGGTGTAGCTGATCAGAAGGCATGTTTTACCCACCGCCCTGACACACAAAGCGACAAACAAAAAAAAAATAATTTAAATGTAAAAAGGTAGTAAAGAAATATAGACTGCAAAGGAACTAAATGGCCCTGTCAGCAAGCGGTGTTTGTGGCTCTTTATCAGTGAAGGATCTTTTTCCGTCTTTCCATTCCTGTAAAGCGACGAGTTAAAGATGTAGAACGATGTGGAAGATGAGGCGTGTTAACCAGTTATTGCACAACATGGTTATTGGTGGCACTTCAAAAGAATACATATCCACTACCCATGATGTCTGTGCCTCATGTTCTCATTCTATTAGATTTTTTCCATATTCAGTTTTATGTAATTACATAACTTTTACTTGGCTATGCACAGTCAGTGCAGGGACGATTCAGGGTGCATTTCACTGTGTGTTGTAACGCTATAACTGTGCATGTGGCAAATAAAGAATCCTGAATTTCTCGGCAGATCCAGTGATCTACCGATTTTACCCAGAGATTTGAACATGGTAGTTTCTCAGCGATTCAGATGTTCTGGCTGGTCCTGGCACGGATCACACAGGTCCTACCAGTGTCATCCGCAGGGACACGCCCAGCCACGAAGATGGGAGGAGCTCCTGCTGTTTCCATCCCTGGTGCAGGAATCATGCTGCCCATGTTTTTTTTTTTTTTGAAAAGCATTTTAACTTCACGTTGAAATATAAACACGTGGCTTCTACACGCAAGTGTAGAAAAGATTGAATGACTGCATAAATATCGAATTGAACGCTGTAAGAACGACATTAATGGCGTGTGGACAGGGACCAGGAACTGGATCAAGAGCGATAAGCAGGGGTAAAAAAAATGGAACCATGTTTAAGCAAAAGTTAGAAGGTAAAAAAATGATACAAAAGAGAAGCAAAACTAAGACGGAGCACGACACCGGCAAGCTGGTGGAACGGGGAGGGCTGAGGATTCAAAAGCAAAGGGACGCGCGGGGCAACAGGTCGAAAAGTAAGAGGAACTCACCCGTCTCCCACGACCACACACTTTATGGCCTGCATCGTCCTCCTCCTCCAACTCGGCCAGCTAACGCACTTTAACGGCTGCTAAATTAGAACGGCCTTCGTAAGGGGTGGCCGCTTCTGCCCGGGACGAGGCCGAGGTGTCCCCGGCTGTCGGGAAAGAGACGGGGCCGCAGGAATCTCGACTTTCCCTCCACACACGGCCACCACCCGAGAGGAGAATCTCTGCGGGGAAGGAGGGGGGCCCTCGCAGCGCCGGACACCGCCGGACACTTCCGGCCCCGCCCACCAAGTAAGGGCGGCAAGCGGATTGGACGGGGACCGTGGGAGTTTCTCGCCGATCTGAGATCAGTCCTGCTGCGTATTCTCACAGAATATCGACGTGTTTTGAACATGGTGCGTGATTTCGGATAAAATGAAGAAGCTCCGAGTAAAAAAAAACCCTTTCGGTCAATATTTTAACTTGGAATTTCTCTGGATGCTTTAAACTTCATTTGTGTCCGCAAATGATTTCCACAGTCTTTTTAAATGAAATGTTATGCTTTCAAGCTATGCGATCCATTTTGACGTTATGGATGTTTGAAATCTTTTGTCCGTAATTCAGAACGCGCGGCGGTTGAATCCTGACTCGGACCTTGTGAAGAAGTGAGTTGAACGTTTCTCTAAAGAAGTTACCGGAATGTCTGTGTTATTGGGGTTGTGTCTCCCACTGATTTGCACGGCATGTAGCAATTTCCCGTATGAATGGACATTTAGCGTTATTCTAACAAAAATGAACTGGCAGCGGTGGGATTCGAACCCACGCCCCCGAAGAGACTGGAGCCTTAATCCAGCGCCTTAGACCGCTCGGCCACGCTACCGTTCCATAGCGGCAGCCCAGAGCATCACAGAGCATGTACCGGTCGGCAGGCAAAGTAAATGCTGACATTTAAATATTACATAAAATTATATGGGTTTAATTATATCAATATATGATTATGACAGATAAGCAATGAACTTATCACATATATGGGGTATTCGTTTCGAAGCTTTTTGGAAGTAATTTAATTTGCCGGCTTTGAATATAAAGATCATGTAAACCTTTATATATAAAGGTTTCTCATCGTCCCACCTTGATGCTTCTGTACACAGTTTTGGCCTGTTACGTGTATAAGGTAAACTTCAGGCCGCAGAATTCTAGAATATGCTGCTGCCATTGCAACCAGAAGCATTATCAGATAGCTTAAGGCGATGCAAACACTGGTAAAATGCAAACTCAGTGTAGCCCTACAACCAAATATTATTAGTTCAATCTGAAATCTACAAGAAAGTGCAACAACTGAGAGTCCATGTAAATGCTAAATCTTTTGGGTAGTCACTGAATGCATAAAACCCACAGACTTGCAGGAAAAGTCAGAAGATGACAGTGGTGAAGATTTGCTTGAGGTTAAACAGGTAACAAATGTTTAGAAAAATAGAAAGATTAACCCATTACTAGTAGGTAAATACAGAACAGCTCACTGTTCAAAACTGTTTGCTTTGATGCAACGTATTAGCTTTTCTGAGGTTATTTCATTCCTACACCTGGCCTGGTTCATGTGTTTCTACCCTTCCATTTTCATAGTTAACACTCTAGAATTTTTTAATATGCTGCGCTATAATAGAAGTGCCAACAGAGAAATAAAATGGTCATGCAAGTTAGGTAAAATCTTTGAACCAAAAGGAGAGGGACCAAAAAAAATAAATAAAAAATCTGTAAAAAGGCAACCCCAGTCTCTTTTATAAACAGCCAACCATCAGCAACCAATAATGTAAACACAGTGAGTAAATTACAATTTCCATCATTAATAACAAATGCATTTAAGGCTTTTCCCCTTTCTATATACTGTTCAATGTTTCAACTTAAATTAACATGCTACAGTAAAACAAGCATTGACAACCATTTTCACATTTAGGATTAAGCAAAGGGAGAAAAACAAAAAACATACCCATTTTAACGTCCATAGAACATGGGCTAAAGTTACACTGTAGATTTTTACTTAATTTAAAAGAGAAAATGGATTCCTGATACAGGATTTGCATATAAATAACTGATAGTACAGTTGAAAATATGTTCACAATTTTCTTTTAGCAAGAGAGCGAACAGGATAAAGAAAAAAAAGTGGGGAAAAAAATGCCATGACAGTGACAAAAAAAAAATCTTTCTGAATGAAACGGTCCGGAGGAGGTACGGGGGGGGGCAGACAATTTTCCAGTGAATGGAGAACGGGTGTTCCAGAAGGTGTGAAAGTCCTCAAGTGTGTCCAGGTAACCTGTGTACATTCTGCACACGCAGCATAAGCTCAGTCTCTTTCTCACACTCACACACACACATACAATGACATCAGTCTATCCCGTGTCTCCACAACGTCACATTAACAGCATCATCACTGGAGACGGAGTCCTGAGTCAGTGGCTGAGCAGCAATTCTAAACTTAAGCTCCAGGCTTTGTCGGTCTGTGTTTAAATGTATATATTAATTATGTACTCTAAAGTTCCGTTGAGTTGAACAGTTCTGAACTACAAAAATTGCATTAAAAAAAAATTAAAACTTCTGTGATAAAAAATAATGTCTGTTCAGTTAAAGCACCACAGTCCACATCCACGCCCATGTCCTTTAGCAGGATCTCTGTAATGAGAGAAAACAGATTTCAAACATTCATAATTGAAAATACTTATAACATGCAAGATTGTATTTTCTGATCGTCTGCCTGCTTGTAGGGTGGTAGTAGCCTAGTGGGTAACACACTAGAAGATCCACAGAAGATCCAGGTTCAAACCCCACTTACTACCATTGTGTCCCTGAGCAAGACACTTTACCCTAAGTTGCTCCAGGGGGGGACTGTCCCTGTAACTACTGGTTGTAAATCGCTCTGGATAAGGGCGTCTGATAAATGCTGTAAATGTAAATGCTTGGCTGCTCTCACAAACCCAGATGAGAAACCAGTTTTGTTGCAATTCTTCTGCATTCAAGAGACCCCCAGCTTACAAAATAGATGAAGTGTGAATTTTGTATGAAATGCTTTATTTAATTTGCTGGCAATTTAGCGGGTCAGTTTTGAGAAGCCTTGCAAACAAGTACATGACTGATCGCACCTCAGCTGAGGTCATGACGCTGCGGAAGCTCCTCCCCTCCTGCTGAAGGCCTCTTCTGTTCCCTCATGGCAGATCCTGCACAGATTAAACCGATGGATGTGATTAAATAAACATGTCTGACCCACCCAGAAAATAGTCAGGTGGTAACGGTCAAGGCACCTGCGTGACCGTTGGACAGTCGGTTCTCAGAGTCGCCTGAGGCGTGGTTATCAAGGCGAGGGCGTTTGGCATCATGCGGTGACACCTCTTGCTCGTGGGTACGTCGTTTGTGGCTTGGCCTCTCTTCACCACTGTATCCATGGCAACTATAGTGCTCCTCCGGGCCGCGGCTGCATTCTTCCTCTTGCCTTCTCCTCCTCCTCTTCTTTTTCTTCTTCTTCTTTGTGTGTTTCAAGCTGCCATCCCTGTCAGAGCTACATAAATAAAAAAAAAATAATAATAATGATATCAACGTGTTACAGACCCGGCAGGGTGTGTTATTGGGCAGGAGAATCACCTGTGAGCGCAGAGTTTGTCCTTGCTCCTCTTCTTCTTCCTTGCCTTCTTATGTTTTTTGGAGCGGTGCTCCTCTGAGCGTACCCGCTGCTGCTTCCCGTCAGGACTAGGGGAGTTGGCAGGCGACACGTGGCCTCTGTTGTTGGACTCCTCCTGACTGCAGTGTCCCCGATCACGCGAAGTATCACCAGCATGGTGCTCTTTGTCTCGGGGGTCATGCTGAGCATGCCGTTTGCGATCCCGAGGCTCATCGCGGGCGTGGCGCCAGCGGGCAGAGCCTTCATTGTAGTGACTGTGAGCTCCGGGAGGCCTGTGGCTGCTATGCTCCCAGGCCGAGTGCCTCCAGCCGCGATCTCGCTCGTCCCTGTGGCCGTGTCTGTAGTCCCAATGGTGAGGGCGGCATCTTTGCCAGTCCAACTCACGGCTTCGGTGGTGCCGCTCTCGACTTACAGAACGTGGGCGGTGCTGCCGCAGCTCTGCCTCAGGGCGGTTGGTGTGGCCATGTCTGCTCCTGTCCTGATGACCGTGGTGCATGTTGTTGCCTCGGTCTCGCTCACGCTCTGGGGACAGGGGTACATGCTCAGCCCGGCCGTTAACACTCTGTCCCTCTGCTACCTCCACCTTGGCAGGCTGTGGTGTGGTCACCACTGGAGCAGGAACACTGTCCACTACAGCTGAGGATGCTGGTGTAGATGGTCCCTCCAGTGTGCTGTTGCACCGTACCCCCTGATCTGTTGAAGCCCCATCATCTGACTTCATGGGTGTCACTGCAGAGTTTGTGTCAGCCGCGTTAGACACATGATCGAGGAGTGACTGCGCTGCAGGCTTCGACAGTGACTGACACAGTGCTGAAGCCCATTGGTTGCCAGTAGTGGACGAGGGGGAATGGTGGCCATTCTGGCCCCCAGACCGAGCAGTCTTACAGGGAGGGGAGTCTGATGACACTGGATCGTTGCTTAAAAAATATATATAGATAATTAGCGTTAATTTTTTCAATAATAATAATCATTTTTTTTAAAAGTAAATTCAAAAATCTTTTTATTTCATAAAAAAAACAAAAAAAAAAAAAAAAACAACAACAACTCACTTTGTCCCAATGAGGCCCAGGTGGTTGATGGGTTGGACATCAATGCCATTAGAAATATAACCCACAGGAGAAGTCACGTGACCATTAACCTGTGTAACAAGATAGTCAAATAAGAGCTAATTAACAAATATGCGCACATTTAATAAATCATACCACGTGGATTGAATATTAAAATTAGATATTACAAACCCCCCCTCTTGTCTAGTCCATGTGATTTGGAAATTTGTCTTCATATGCCTCCACTGTATTATGTCTAGATAAGTTAAGCTGCAATGATGGTAGGCTTTTTATGCTAAAATACACACATCTGGAATCTTCTTGCAGGTATGCAGTTATTGACTAGCTGGACTGTGATGTTTTCAAATGACAAATGTACTTCATTACATGTCTCACCTGAATCTTGTTGGAGGGCTGGTTCCCATTGTGAGCATGCTTAGAAATGCCAAAGGCATGGGCACCATTCAGCCCATTGGAAGAACCATTGGAGGATCCATTGTGCGAGCCGTTGGATGTGGCCGAAACAGAAATCCCATTCCCATTCTTGCCATTGGTCACTGAGAAAGGATGGCAGTGGCCCACACCGCCAACTCCACCTTCCTGGTCTGACTCCTCAGAGGACTCCTGTCCATAGGGAACCAGAAGAGCAGTGCCGCCACTACTGCTAAATGTAGTGCCATTAACCTTGGGAGCCTCCTGAGTTCTGTACTGGGAGTCTAACGTAGACTGTGAGGTGGAGGAGCTGGAAGCAGAACAGTATGAGGAAAAGGTGGAGGAAGAGGAGCTGGAGGAGGAGGACTGGGCATGAGAAAGCCCAAATGAGGAGGTATGAGATTGGCTGGGCCTAGTGGTTTTGCCTTGACCAATGAAGAAGCACAGTTTCTGCCTCTGAGTAGAGTCAGGTATCTCTGTGGGACGACTAATAGGGTGAGAGGTCCCTGATGATGAGGAAGATGAGGAGGAAGAAGAGGAGGAGGATGTGCTGGACCCTGAACCATTGTTGTGTGCCTTAGAACCACCATTAAACTCTTTATATGAACCGTTCCCATTTGAGTGCGGGCCATTCTGGGGAAAAAAAAAAAAAAAAAAAGACTTACTATACAAATCTAAGTTTAGGTAGTATTTTAAGTTACAATCCTGATACCTGAAAAAACCCTTTTCATGGCTGTGAAAAAGGGGAAGTGGCTTAAAGAGACCTGGAAAACCTGCTGGTGGTAGAACAGGGATCACTAAGTAAACATACCTTCAACATGTGCGGTGGCAGCTGTGGGCCAATGAAACCAGTAGGCCGAGGCCCATTTGGTCGAGCTGGGAGCAGCGGTCGTGGAGAAGACTGGCCAGGGGTTCGATTCACATGTGCATGGTCTCCACCATTCTTCAGATCAGGTGACCTACATGATAAAATTAGATAATTGCATGTAAGAATGCTATCTTATTAAATACAAACACACACACATCTCAAATATTTCCAGATTTACACTGTTCATCATCTGTTTGTTATATTGTATGCAGTTTACGAGCATAATTTGAAATCCCATAGAAATGCAAAGGAATTGCAAAAATCCTAACAAGCGGCATAATAAATAAAGCTACTCTCTACTAGCCTCCTGGCGTGGGATATCTATTACTAGGATTTGTAATGTGATTGCTCATCTTACCTGACGTAGAATAGCACGTAGGCCTGCTGGTTCAAAACCGAGCAGATATCACTGACAGACACTGATGAATCATTCATCTGGTACCACTGCCCGCTACTCGCCTGTCAACACAAACACGACAATCACCAAACCCACATCAACCGCAATTATGAAATCGACCTGTTGAAGAGTAGTCCTACTGGTAAGGTGTGGTTAATGGGGATGGGGTTTAGGATTTAACCAGTTCCATTCTAGTCTTCTAAAATCTGTTTAAATAGCCACAGAATGTGTGCAAATCTGTAATAACTAAATTGTTTGTATTTATTCACTTTTAGGAATGTTATAGTAATCCTAATTAGGAAACCAACCACGGTTATAACACACAGCCTAAATCCAGAGAACACGCTGAAAAGTCATACAAGAAAGCTAATAATTTCCATGAATTTTCAAATATTTTTTCCAATGTTGTCAGAAAAAACCTAGAAAAGAGAGAACATACCTTGACATAGCAGTAGTAGTGACCGGCGTGGCAGCTGAATCCACTGTGAACAAGGACAGCGTACAGTGCATACAGCTGCCCCTCCCCATGGGGCTGAGACATAAAGGGCCGGAGGTTGAGATTCTCTGGATACCGCACATCCTGTGAAGAAAACTCCGCTTTAATACCACTGCAGTCTATTGGCAATTAAATCGCAAGGTATAGTGTTAAAGGCCTGCAGTTGAAGTGCATTCTAACCTTTGCAATCTTTGCGCCGTTGTAGTTGGCAAACCGTTTGAGTGAAATGGTGAGTACATTAGAGCTACGATGGATGGTGAATCTCTTGGACGCGGCAACCATCTTCTTACATCTGCAGTTAAAAAAATGCATATTGTTACTCGCTGTATTCTCTCAGCTCTCATACATTTATTGGACTTCCTCATTGCTGAGTGCCCTTCAGAAATGGAGATGTTTGGACTGCTTACTTGGAACACTGATAAGCATTCTCTCCATCCAGCTGTTCTGGCTTCACAAACTGCTCAAGTGCCTTGCTGATTGTTGGGGCAGTCTGGTAAGCACAACAAAAAATCATTTACAATTGAAACGAATTCATGGTGACCAAAAATCCTGTTGGCCAAATTAATTTGTACCAAAATAATAAATAAGTGTTACCTTTATGTCCAATGCAACATCCAAATAGGGGTCAAATGTGTCAGACACAGCTTTGCAGTTCAGACATTTAACTACAAAAACAAAAGACAAGCTTAAGTTTTACACACTAAGCTCACACAACCACTTAAAACAAAAATACACGCGTAGGACAGACATAACGTCAACACTTCTGTGCATGCATACCCACCTCTGGACCTCAAGTACCCCCCAAATATCTGATGTATTAAAGTGGTCGCCTGTGTTTGTCGATCCAACCTAAATCAGAGAACCAATAGTTTTATTACAAACATAAACAAATTGAAAGGGTACTAAATGTGTATAACATTTTAACATACTTGTTTCCAGGCAAGCAAGACTTTTGCATAGCATCCACTGTGTATCGCAAAAACTCATGGGCGTCTTCCTGACTCCCAAAGCGAAAATGCTTAGCAATCCCTGTAGAGGAAAAAAAAGAAGCAGTGATTTCACAAATCGGTGTGTGTAAAACTTAACATGAGTGTTTGGAAAATGTGTAAAAGTCCACTTACGCTTCAGTTCGTTAAGAACGCCAATGGGCTTGATAACATTTCCTGAGTTGGCAAACACCTGGGTAATGTGGTTCTGCATTGTGCACATCATGCAAAACCCCGCCTCGTGGCCTGCACAGAACACACGCGTTAAAGGTAATTCAGGGATGGTCAACGCTGCACCGACACGACACGTAGCGGAAGGGCATACGCACATGTTCTAGAATGCTCCCGAGACAGCATGTAGTTGGCCAGGGGGGCCGTGTAGGTGAGACACTGCAGGGCAGAGTTCAGGAAGCAGGTGTTGCCCAGGTTATGGAGACCAGCTCCGATCCGATGCACCTGGTTCCACTTCAGACTTAAGCGCTCTGCTGGAAACAGCACTTTCTGTGGGACACTGATTCCATCCCCACACATTGTCAGCACTGCAGACACAGACACAGACACACACACTAAATCTGTAATCAAACACCAGTCTGGCTCTTGACACTTCACAACCGTTTGGTGAACTCTGCCCTGCACCTTGTGCTCCGTGCTCACCTTGGTCCTTGGGTTGGTCGGCAGCAAGGGCTGTGCTGGTGCTGTACTGGGCAGCCCCCTGGGTGGGGCCCATGCAGGGAGTTTTGGCCCTGGGGGGCTCAGAGAGAGCGCCCCCTCCCCAGCTGGAACAGCTGTTGTCCGTGTCCCTGGAGTAGAAGGACAGCGAGCTGGAGCGGCTCCCCTGAACTGACTCAAGGTCAGAGTTCTCGGGTAGTTTGTCAACTATGGTCATTGCTCATTGCTGAAAAGACATGCATATTTAGAATATTTTAGGTGATCAGAGAATCTTTTAAAACAATAACCTGTGGCAGTTCAACAAACAAAATATTGACAAACATAATGGCAAATATGCTACTAACACTTAAATACAAATTAATTGATCTTTGAGGCAGGAGTTTTGATAAAGTGAAATAAGGTGTGAAAACTAAAATGCAATTGTAGGGTTTGGCATCATTCAAAGTATGCTTATAAATTAAGCAATAAGCATGGGGCAGTGGTGCCCTAGTGGGTAAGGAAGTGGACCCGTAATTGGAAGGTTGCCGGTTATAATCCTGAACTGCCAAGATGGCCCTGACTAAGGCACCGTCCCCACACACTGCTCCCCGGGCGTTTGTCATGGCTCCTCGCTGCTCAGGACGGAGGACACATTTCATTGGGTGCACAGTGTGCTGTGCTTCTCAATGACAATCACTTCGTTTTCATTATGTATTGCTTGCACAAAATTTAGTAGAACAAAAAGTTGGAAAAGATCCAATAAATAATGGTGGTTATCACATATGACTGCTGATTAATGAGGTCACTACATTCATGAGTGCTCCGCTCCCACATGATCTGAGTCCAGGAACATAAAATAAACCAGATAGACATGGATATTGGGTACCATACAGAGTACATCACCAAAATTTCAAATCAGCTTGCAGATTGTTACCAATCAGATACTCCGGACACAGTAACTCAGTGCAGGTGACACAGCAAATACAGAAAAGCAGACTTTATTTACTTAAAATACACACACAGGTCAGCAGCTTTTACGGGTCAAAAACAGTTTTTATAGATTTCATTCGGCAAAAGGTGGCTTGACAACTACCATGACTGAACGGACTTGATTTCTTAAATCAAGGAATAAAAATCGGACATTTTCTTTAAAAATAAATAAAATAAACGCACAAATATTCCATAATTCATAAATATATACGAACCTTATTACAAACAGTCAACATCTTAGTGTATACTGATCGGGCTGGGAAAGGACTGGGAACCTAATACTTCCAGGCAGCGAATGAATGAACTTATAAATTATAAATGCCTGAGACAGTGCAGTAATTAGTGTGCTAGCTGCTCACGGCGCTGTAATAGGTGCGCTAATTACACACACACACTCGGTAAATAGCGTGTGCATGTCTATCGCTTCACTGTTACTCTAAAACTAAAAGCAAAAGTGAACCCGAGCGGACACGTGACATACGAGAAACGCAATCAAATCGGGTACGAACTGAAAACGATACGCCGAGCAAGTCTGCCGTGAATGTATGACAACCTATGTGATTTTTTTAAATGATAATAATTATTATTATTATTTTGCCCCAGCGCGACGCAGCTCGACTCGAGTCCGTTGGTCGCGGCGGACGCGATTATGTAAACGGCGGCTCGGCTAAGCTAATTAGCCGCCTGCTAGTTGGAGTGCGCAGCGACGGCGGCGTGATTCCGACAAACGAGACCAAGGCGAACAAACGAGTGACCCTTTTAAGTATATTATATATAAAAAAAAAAAAAAAAAAAACACATTATTCGCTTGCCTAATGAAAACATTAGAAATATTTCGTCCTCCGCGTCCCCGGCGACTCTCCTCCAGTCAGGGACTTAAAAAAAAAAAAAAAAAAAAAAAAAACGAGCCGTGCCGGCGTACCGCGCACATTCGTCGCCGCAGCTCAGGCCGCAGGCCGCGGGAAGCCGCATGAACTTTAAAAAGCGGCCGAGTCGCTCGTTGCACGTACGCACATGAACGACGGTACTGACGGTTTAAAGGAGAATTCATTTAAAAATAAATAAAAACGAAAGCGCGCGAAATAACCTGGCCGGTTAGCGCTCGCGCAGACGCCATGGTAACGGCGGACGAAAACAATGCGGGAGAAAAAAAGAAGAAGAAGAAGAAAGACGCGCCGTATGCGGCCATTTCCGCGTTAAAACTCCGCTGCAAGCGCCGCGACTTTCGGCGCCCGGCGCGCCGGCGTGGCGCACAGCCTGCGTTCGAGGAGGGGCTGGAGATTTAAAATTCACGGCTGCTCGGCTCCGACATGACACCCGCGCAGCGGCCCCCCGCGCCTCGGACCGAAACGCCTTCCGCCGCGCAAACGCCCGACGCAAAGCCCGCGAGGGCAGAGTGAAGCCCCGAGGCGCTCACCTGTGGTTCGGGGAACGCGACGTTAAACTAATTTATCCATCCTGGCGGCCACCGACAGTCCGGCGGTGAACAATGACGTAGCTTCCCCACGGCTTCATCCGGGGAACTGCGTTGAAAAGCCGGCACACGGCAGCGCTACCGCCGCCACAGACCTGGGGGTGCGGGGCCCGTACAGCAGGCCGTGCAATTGGCGGTGCTTATATTTAATTATCGTTTACTCCGTATAACACGCTCTAATTAGACAAAAAAAGTGCATATAAACCACCGGGAAAAAGCAATGAAATTAGTGAGAATTTACAAATTCTTAACTTGAGAAAGAGGCGATGGCTATTCAGTGAATGCTCGCACTGGTCAAAGAGGTTAGGATAAAATAAAATAATCCTTTATTAGTCTGGCATAAATTGGATAGTAGAAGATAAGAGCACAGCAAGAATAAATAACTAAAAAAATATATATTTATTTGGGCCTGTCAGAATGACAGATCATTTACTATTGTGCTAGGAATGTCTTACATTCAAGGCTGCCACGCAAAGACTGTGAAACGTACAGAAACAACGGAGAGGTCAGGCCAAAGCCTGTTATGGTAGGTTGTACGGCCCGCCAACAAATCGGGTTCAAAGTGTAAAAAGTACCATTCACTATTGTGCTGGGAACACGTTTTTGGCTCCCTGAGGCTAACCGCTGAAGCTAGCAACCCGAAAATCGAGAGTCCTCGAAAGTCCTACGATCTGACATATGGGATGAGTCGGTGCCACCAACGGGGGTTTGGAAAACCCAGAAAAACCTGGAAAACTGGGAAAAAGGCATTTAAAGGACATGTCTTACATTCAAGGCTGCCACGATAAGACCGTGAAACAATGGAGATGACATATTGTTTGTTTTGGTAGGTCGTACGGCCCGCCCACAAATCGTGTTCAAAGTGTAAAAAAGTACCATTTACTGTTGTGCAGAGGATGAGGTTTTCAGCTCCCTGTGACCAGCCGTAAAAGCTAGAGACACAGGAGTCGAGGCGAGGCACACAATCTGACATATTGGATGTGTTGCTACCCCCAACAGGGGTCGAGGAAATCTGGAAAACAAGGAAAAAAGCAAAAAAGACCATGTTGTGCATTTGTGGCTGCCACGCTAAGACCGTGAAAGGCACAAAATGACATAATGATTGCTTTGTTGGGGACTACAGAATGGCCACAAATCATGATCAAACCATTAAAAGTGTAAAAAACTTTGGTTTCCAAGAATTTGCGATGACACGGTTCACAGCACACATACAACTTTCATGTCAGATCGTGCGGCTTTTCATTCCGCACGGTTTGACATATGGCTTGGCTCGGCCGGATTTACGGTCCTCACGCAATTCCCCAAAAAGCGTTTTCGGAACGCGTTTATTATCCTAGTCCAAAATTGGACCTTTTTGGACTTTGTGTTCAGATGGTTTGACATACAAAGAAGATTTTGATGTTGTGTCGTCGATCTCGCCAAGACCGACGTTTTGACATATAGTTTGTCTCTTTCTGATTTACGGATCATGCACAATTTTTGAAAAACAAAAAAGTGTTAATGGGCCAAAAAAACTTTTTTTTTTTTTTTCATTATTTCAGACTTTTCGGCACTTAATGCGGGTCGTACGGTAGCACGCACACCAGCGTGCTGTATATCAAAAATTAGTACTATATTGTGTGAGGTGTGCTATTACTTTTATAAGCGATCGGACTGGGCGTGGCCGAGCTATTAACGCTCAAACAGGGTCATTTTCCCATTAGAATGCATTGAATGCTAATTTTAGCATTGGTAGCATTGGTAAAATGGGGCCCCTTTTAAGTGGTACTGCTACTGTGTCATTGCCAGCAAAGGGGTCCTACAAGGGGTACTGATACAGCAGCAGCGCCAGCACTGTAATTCAATGGAATCTCAAACCAGCAGCTTCATTAGGATGCCAATCAGCCACATTATTAAGACCCCCGGTCCTTTGCCTGCTTTATTAGGGACGCCCTGTCCTTCGGGCACTTCATTAGGGACACCCTGTCCTTAGGCCACTTCATTAGGGACGCCTGGTCCTTCGTCCACTTCAGTAGTGACGCTCTGTCCTTTGGCCACTTTATCAGGGATGCCCTGTCCTTCAGCCATTTCATAAGGGACACCCTGTCCTTCAGCCAATTTATTATGGACGACCTGTCTTTTACTCACTTTATTAGTGACACCCTGTCCTTCAGCCATTTCATAAGGGACGCCCTGTCCTACAGTCACTTTATTAGGGACGCCCTGTCCTACAGTCACTTTATTAGGGACACCCTGTCCTTCGGCCACTTTATTAGGGACGCCCTGTCCTTCGACCACTAACATGCAAGCCTTGAGCTAACATGCTACTTTTTTGGACATTGTCCAAACGTCACCAAATTTAACATGACGCCTCTTGGCCACGCCCTCTTAGCAATTATGATGTTAGCATGCTAAGTTTAACATTATAATTTTTATACATGATCCAAACGTCACCAAATTTACAGTGACACATCTTGGCCACACCCTGTTAGCGTTTTTGATGTTAGCATGCTAGCATTAAGATGCTAACATGCACATTTTTAAAAATGCTCCAAACATCACCAAATTTAACGTGACGCATCTTGGACACACCCTCTTAGCGTTTTTGATGTTAGCATGCTAGCATTAGCATGCTAACATGCTAATTTTTAAACATGCTCCAAACAACACCAAATTTAATGTGAAGCACCTTGGCCACGCCCTGTTAGCGTTGTTGATGTTAGCATGCTAACATTAACATGCTAATATGCTAATTTTTAAACATGCTCCAAACATCAACAAATTTAACATGACACATCTTGGCCACGCCCTGTTAGCATTTTTGATGTTAGAATGCTAGCATTAGCATGCTAACATGCTAATTTTTAAACATGTTCCAAACAACACCAAATTTAATGTGAAGCACCTTGGCCATGCCCTGTTAGTGTTTCTGATGTTAGCATGCTAGCATTAACATGCTAACATGCTATCTTTTCAACATGTTCTAAACGTCAACAAATTTCACGTCACTGCCTGCTCTATCGGATACTTTAATAACACCGCCTGATTTCACAACTGAGACCAGCTCAGGAGGTTATGCCCGCGCTCCTACGAAAAACGGCCGGACAGGCCCATCAAAATTTCCTCTGGAATTTTGGTTTCTAGTTATTATTATTATTCAAGTCCTTTGGAAAGTGAATTGATTGTCATTGTGAAACACAATGTGTCCTCTGCCATCACCATTGGTGAGCAGCCATGACAGGCAACCAGGGAGCAGTGTGAGGGGACAGTGCCTTGCTCAGTGGCACCTTGGCGGACCAGGATCAGAACCAGCAGCCTTGTGATAATGGGTCCGCTTCCTTAACCGCTAGACCACCACTGCCCTCGAATAGTTGAATGTTGCGTGCTGAGATGTGTGTTACATAGGGGTTAAACACAGTTTACTGTAGGTTAGGCACCGTCTACATGGTTATGGTTATAACAGCAAGATTCATCACAGCATAACAAAAAATGACGTACAATGGCACGCATAAACATGTACACCAAACAAACATTTAAAACATGTTATTAACAATATAAAAGTGTCAGGGTTCGCTCCATGGGGCGCATTCGCAGACATAACACTGGAGCTTGAGGCAGTCTTTCTGTGTGTGTGTGTAGCAGCGACACACTCTCATGAGAGCTTTTAGGTCCTTGCTGGATGCTGATGTTACGATAAGTCATTTCGTTTAACAACATTGGTTATTCACGTTAGTGTCCTTTAACTTTACGTTCAAAGTTTGAAATCTTTCAGAATTTAATCTAAATCACTTATGAATAGGCTGCATTTTGCTGCATGGATCACCATAGATCAGAAGTAAACCAATACCTAAGCAGAGTGTTAAATTGATTGCAATACTTCTACAGAGTAGAATAATAATTATTCAAGACTGGTATGGGGTCCAATCCAGTTCAACTTTATTTATAAAGCACTTTAAAGCAACCAACGCAGGACCAAAGTGCTGTACTGGGAAGTTACAAGTTAGGGTAATAAATAAAAATAACTAGCATCACATAAAATAAAATTATAAAAATAAACATAAAACAGTGTAAAATCACTAAAAGCGACTATAATAAAAGTAGGGCTGCAACAACGAATCGATTGAATTGATAAAAATCGATTACTAGAAGAGTTGGCAACTAATTTCCTAATCGATTCGTTATGTCGCGCAACGCGGAGACGTTTTATTATTAAAAAAAAACTTTATTTGAGCGCGGAGCGGAGTGAACACACACAGATTCTCTCTCGCACACAGATTCTAGCAGAGTTTGGCGCCTCATAGACAGCGCGGAGCAAAAAAAAAACAAAAAACAAGCGGAGGTAGAGGACAGATACATAGCGGAGGCAGAGAAATCTGCGCAAAAATATGCAGAAGCAACATGGCACGGCACGGGACCACGGCAATGATCCAGCACCTGAAACGCGTGTTTGATGAGGAGGAAGGGAGTCCAGCAGCAGGGTAAGTCGCTACAGAATCCTACTTTTGTTCCGTTTTGAAGTGAGGAACGTAATGTCCCTGGTGCTGGTGTTTAACTCGACTTACAGCGCCACCTACAGGTGTGGAGGGGGGATGAGACAGCGTTCGGACTGTTCTCTGCGTCTCCGCGTGGACGACTCGCCTATTGTGTCCCTGAGCAAGACACTTAACCCCAAGTTGCTCCAGGGGGACTGTCCCTGTAACTACTGATTGTAAGTCGCTCTGGATAAGGGCATCTGATAAATGCTGTAAATGTAAATGTTTACCCGTCATCCAGCTTGACAGGCATGACAAGTTAGCGTTAGCTCGTTAATAACTGTAGTAAAGCAGGGGTGCTATAGTTACTTTGCATTAAAAGACTAAAGAAATATTTTTATTCACTAGCCTTTTTTGGAACATTCATTTTTCAATCTGTTGTCATGTATAGCTACACTGCAAAAAAAGCTTTTCTTACCTAGTAATTTTGTCTTGTTTCCAGTCCAAATATCTAAAAAATCTTAAATCAAGATTACTAGACAAGAAAAATGGCATGAGAAAATTAAATGATGCTTAAAACTTCTGTTTGAGATTATATCTCATTAAGATTAGTTTTCTTACCCCATTGGCAGATGTGTCTAGTAAATGTATCTTGATTTAAGATTTTTTAGAGTTTTGGACTGAAATCAGGACAAAACTGCTAAGTTAGAAAAGCATTTTTTGCAGTGTGTGTGTGTGTCAGTGTGAGAGTTTGTGACTGTGTGCATCTGCAGTGTAGTGTAGAGAACAAGTTCTGACATTCGAACAAATCCTGTAAAATTTTCTGATTTGTATTGTTCTTTATTTTTTTAATAAATTATTTATCGTTCTGGCAGCTCAGGTGGCACTTTATTTTTGTTTTTTGTGTTAGTCCATTTTTATTTTATTATTATTATAAACAGCTCAAGGAGCAACATGTTTGTGCACTTTCTAAAGATTTTGGTTCTGTTTTTGAATAAAGGGTTGGAATAGGATGCTTTTCTTGTTTTGTTTTGTTTTTAAATCCGATTCTACGATTAATAATAAAAAAATAATAATAATCGTTAGTTGCAGCCCTAAATAAAAGTAAAAATAAGATAAAATTCCAACATCTCATAAGGTGTTAAAAACCCGGGTGAAGAGATGGGTTTTCAAACGGGATTTAAAAATTGACAGATTAGAGGTCTGTTGAATCTCTAGAGGCAGATCGTTCCAACATTTGCTACAGGAAAAGCACAATCTTCTCTAGATTTGCGTTTAGTCCAGGGTACACTCAGCAGCAGCAGATCAGCTGACCTGAGGGAGCGAGAGGGTGTATAAGGCTGGAGCAGCTCAGAAAGAAAGGAAGGGGCAAGGCTATTAATCTGGGAGTAAAACTACCCAAAAAGGATCCCCAAAGTATACTCTTATACTCTTAGACTATCCCCACTACACACACCACTCTATCTCCACTGCCACAAAACCCGACAATAGAGGTCTGGACATGATGCAATTGAGACAGAATATTCAGACAAGAATGAATAGCTCCAGTGGATAATGTACACTACAAAACAACCGAATAAAAGTGATTGTTATGCTTGCTTTATTGCTAGACCCCAATTAGATACCGTTTCATTTGCCCTTAGCAACAGCAGGGATGAGATAATGATACGTTCAATTATTCCTACCAACCAAGGAAAATTATACTTAAATTATACATAAGAGACAACGATAAGGTAGATGCTAGATTGATGTAGATGTTAGACCATTAACATCACTGAGACAAACAATGGGTATGATAAGATGAGACGGGCCTCCTACCAAGACAGCACAATTTGTTTCACCTTATAATGACCAGACATCTATTAGTATTCTATTTTTTAGATGTGGCTCCACTACAAGCCGTACAGCCCCCAGCGTATGCCAACTGTGTACAGCAGCAACAGGTACTGCAGCCACCTATTCCTCTGATCCAGGCTACAGCCTTTTATTCACTTCAATCCACAACCACCAGGTGGTGCTCTGAATACGTGCCCAGCAATGGAGACCCCTACTCAGGCTTGTAATCAGGCACCTCATAATTTATGTTCTCGGTATGAGGATCCTCCTGTTCATGCCCAGTATACAAACACCACAGTAATGCAACCTGGTGGATTTTGCAGAGAGGCTCAAATAGGAAGCTGAGTGTCAGATGGTGGCAATAGAAGTGAGACCGAGACCAGGCAGAACCATACTGCTGGGACAGGTCCAACCCAGAAAAAACAAAATGAGGTTTGTGCCACAAAGTCATCCAGTCAAAGGCATAACTGTCCATTCCGCATAACAAGCGATCATCATCTGAACATGTGCCCAGAATTCCAGCAGTTCTGGGAGTGGATCAAGACCAAGGCCCGGTACTGGAGGTTTGGCCAAGACCATAAAACCTCCCAATGTGAAGAACCTCTGTATCAAGTTCAGCGGTGAGCATGTAGGAGTACTTCATGATGCCAACCGAACCGAGGCTGATCATTTTGACTCATTCCAGTCACTTGCGGATGCTGCTGTATTTAGAGGATTGATTCAGAGGCTGATTGACAGGAGAAGAAGAAGTGGAAGAAGACACATTACTGGTTAATACAGGGGTGTCCATACCACAGCCCGCGAGCCAACTCCAGCCTGGGTAGATGTGGCTGTTATAATGAGCGAAGACAAAAGTATCAAGGCATAACATTGCATAAGTAAGATTTTATTTTTTCATATTGCATGTTACGAAATGTTTCGTTTCTTCCCACCCACAAAGGCACAGCTACTGTTCTGACACCTGTATATATTGTATAGTTCATTGTCCATAGATGTTTTGTCAACCTGTTGTGTTTGTATTTGCATCATTTTGCATGTAGTAGGATTGTAGTTTAAGTTTATTTTGAATGAAAAAATACCTGTAATCACTTCTCCATTTATTTAGATATATGTTTTTTAGTAAATGACTCCCACAACATCTGTCCTGCACATTTACCTGCTCTTTGTAATTCTTCCCTGATCCCACTAAAACATTACATCTGGCCTAGAGCATGTGAGACCCTCATGCAGTTTCTAGAGATTGTGTCTCTTTTAGCTCCTGGAATTCCCATTGCAATTCAGCGTTTGCCTCTCTTTGATTTTTGATCTCACGTTCAATCTCTTCTCTTTGCTGTTCCTCGTCTTTTAATTGGTCCTCAAGTTTCTGTTTGTGAACTCTGAACTGTATTAGTTTGGCCGTCCTGTTTTCACGATATTCCAGTGTTGTACAACGCTGCTCATGAAGGCGTGTTTTAACACGACCAGCAAAGGCCAGGGCTTTCTCCAGTTTAGGCGCATAATCCTTAAGCTCCGTCTCTAGCTTTGTGTTTTCCTCTTGGAGGCACCTTTTCGCTTCAAGCACTTTGTGGAGTTTTTTAGAATTGTCTTTGTCTCGAGAATGAATTTCTTTTAGCTGCTGGATTTGGCTTTGCAGGTTTTTGAGCTCACATTCAAGCTTTTCTCTTAGCTGTCGCTCATCCTCTAATTGGTCCTTAAGATTGCGATTCTGAATTTCAAACTCTTTTAGTTTTCCTGCTGAAAATTCACGATCAGCCAATCCTTCATCAACCTCCTCGTGGAGGCTCGCTGTAACATCAGCAGTAAAGTCCAGTGCTTCCTCCAGTCTAGGTGCATAATCCATAGACTTTTGGGGGCTCCTTTCCACTTCCAGCACTCTGTGGAGGTCTTCTGTTTCAGAATTCTCACTGTCTCCTTTTCCTCTCTGGGTGTTTGGACGCTTGTGCCATATATTTAATTTTAGTTTAATTTTCCTAAAGATTTTTCTCTTTGTCTTAATCATTTCTTCATTAGAACTTTCTACATTTGCTCTCATGCTCTATATATATGCTAGATTATACATAATAAAGAATTTTATTTAAATGGTCAAGACGTTTTGTATCGAGGAGGGATTCAAAAAAAAAAAGTGCAGCAAACTTCTTTGATAGGATATTGGCACATGTATCAATCTGTTTGGCCAAGTCTCATTAAATATCATCACATATTCATTTTTACCAATCTTCTTTGCATTTTGGTGAAAGAAGCAATGCATTCAGTGAGATACAGTTATATACAATTATCTTTTTATGAAGTATATAGTCAATGGTATGAGGAGATAAAGCTATATTAATACACTGTAATACACTTACTATGACCTTTATGCAAATTTGAAGCTGAAATAAACCTTATTTAATAGGTGAGCATAATTTATTTAGTGTAATAATCACTTTAGCACACCTTTCGTTATGTGCACATGGTGTGGCTATCTGCGGTGTGGCAATACCACAGAACAATCAGACCATTTGCTTTATTGCTTATAACTGCACAGTGTCACTGTATGCTAAAGTGTAATAAACTTAGCAGTTAATGACCTTTTATGGAAACTATTAAAAAGTGGGTGAATATTCCTGCACTCACAATAAAATCTGGGGTTCTCTATTCACGCAAATAAAATGATGTCATGATCCGGTCCGGTAGGGGCAACTCCGGGTCCGGAGTTTCATGTTAGTCTTGTGTAATGTTTCCTGATCGTGTCACCTGTGTATGATTGTACAAAGCTACCCTGTGTGTGTCTGTTCACCGTCGTGTCATTGTTTGGTGATGTTCCCCTTGTCCGTGGGGTCGAGGAGACCCGTCGCACAATTCAGGTGCTTCCGAGACGAGGAGAGCGGTGCGTGCTGAAGATTGACCGGAGCAGCGGGCACTGTGGGTGGCGGACAAGATGCCGGTCCCCCACGGATGACCTTTGGTCCGTCCCTGAAGCCGCCAGTGCAGGACAGTCACCACTCGTCCTTATGGACAACTCCACCCTTTTTGGGTGGCATGCCGGGAGTCGTGCCTAGTAGGGAGGGTAATGTCATGATCTGGAGTTCGGAACGGAGTTTCATGTTTGTCTTGTGTAATGTTCCCTGATTGCCCTGGAACTCCAATTGAAATAATGTCAGATTGCGCCAAGAAACGTAATACATTTCTGAATATAACGACTTATTGTTGATTAGCATTTAGCATCAACGATTAGCATACGTTACAATATGCACCGCACTGCCCCGAAGTTTAATTCCCATTCACTTCAATGTTAACAAATAAACTAATATTAAAGAGATTGGTGTAAAAAGTAGTTGAACTGGAAGAGTACGTCACTTTAATAAAGATCATTGACAATTCAGAAATGTCTTTGTTAATGGAGAAAATATAATATTAAAAAAATAATAATAAAAAAGTGGAATGTGATCATGCTCATGAAAAGCACACACATCAGGCGACACCACCGCCTGGAGGCCTGCTCTCTGCGGCAGTCTGAGTGTGCGCAGTTTTTTTTGTAAGTCTGAATTATCAGGGCAGAGCGCGAACGCAGTCCCCGACTACCAGAAATTATGCAGTTGAGATTCCCACATTTGGGGAATTCGCAGGGGTCAGCACAGCCGTAGTGCAATGGCTGAGCCTCGCCCTGGGTGAACCGCCTTCTTGATCACGGTATCTCCCCTGCCAGGTAAGTCATCCTATAGGTCTGCAGGATGACATAGCTGGAAGAGTTTTTTTCAGTTATAGACATGTATAGCGTTTTTCCCACGATGTCCACGTGTCTTTTCTGGTGTGCTGAAAATCTGAAAAAGCACCATTCTGGAACTGGAGAGGCCGCTGCGAGCTACTATCGTGCCGCCATTTTACTTTTACATTTTTACTTTTACATTTTTCCAAACTGCCGTGTTAAACTTGCCATCCTTTTTATGTTTCGTGGAGTCTATGTTTTGTGAGGCCTTAAAACTTGATCTTGAAGTACAGAATAAGGTCAAGTGAAATGAAATAGCATAATGAAAATATTTTATAAACCTGCATGTCGTATAGTGTGTCATGTAAGTGTGCCATGTCATGGCCTGGAGTATATACTTGATACACGTATACTCCTATTCCTACTTTTCGACTTAGAAAGTGGATTTTATTAAGTATGTTCCAGTATAAGTATACTGGAACATACTTAATAAAATCCACTTCAAGTATACTACTTTTTAAGGTAAGATAAGATGCTCATTTATTAGTCACACAAGTGGGAAATTTACAATCTCACGGCAGACTCTGCAAATTTATAGTGAGTACTTTCCCATGCATGATCCTGTTTGGTCCCAGACCTCACGCTGTTGGATTACTCCTGTCATACTCCAATTCTTTGTTCTACAAAGACTGTGATACTCCTGTAATAAGGAATATTATTACACCAGGCCTCATGACATTTATAAACCCTGTTTCTTTCTTAGCTTCTGGATTGGCTTGTGCAATTGTGTATTTGCCTGTTTTTCATTTTGGAGCTTTAGTTGAAGCTTTTCTCTTAGCATAAGCTCATCCTCTATATTCTTTGTAAGAATGTCAACCCGAATTCTGAGCTGTTTTATTTTGGGCTACACGTCTTCACAGTACGCCAGTCTTCCATGCCGCTCCATATGAAGGGATGTTTTAGATTCTTCAGCAATGGCCTGTGCTTCCTCCAGTCGTTGCGCATAATCCTTTAGCTCCATGAGTAGCTTTGTGTTTTCCTCCTGTAGGCACTTTTTTGCTTCCAGATCTCTTTGGAGTTCTTCTTCACTTTCAGGTTTCTCAATGTCCTTTACCTCCTGGATTTGCCTTTGCAGGTTTTCGAGCTCACGTTCACGCTCTACTCTTAGCTGTCGCACATCCTGTAATTGGTCCTTAAGATTGCGATTGTGAATTTCATACTCTTTTATTTTTCCTTCTGCAAATTCACGATCTGCCAATCTTCCATCAATCTCCTTGTGGAGTTTTGCTATAATATGATCAGCACGTTCCAGTGCTTCCTCCAGTCTATACGCATAATTTGTAGGTATCATGCGTAACTGTGTATTTTCCTCTTGGGGGCACCTTTTCATAAACGTTTTCATAAACTTGTGCCATTCCTTAGAAATTCTGGAGACAAGTTTCCTCCACTATTTGCAAATGAGCTGATATTTCTCGGTGAGTGCTGATTTGACATTAGCAAAGAATTTTCTCTTTGATTTATTAATTTTGTCGCATAATGTTCTACCTTTGGCTTTGCTCATAATGAATTATCTAGTAATCTATCATAGTAATCTTTTTAATAAATAAGCAAGGTTCGTAAAGAATTTATATAAGAACTTTGTCACGCAGATGGTTCTGTGAAGGTGAGTGAGCGCATGTAGGTATTAATGAAATCCGCGGTGAGGCATGTGAATTACCGCCACTTTAATCACCGAACGTGAACCCAACAGCGCCACAATATCCACTGATGTTGACGTTCACGAAGACGAGGGAAGGGCAAAAGGAACAGTCAGGAGAAGAAGGAACAAGATCAACCTGATTCTTATTTGAATCAGGTTGATGAAGACTGACCGAGTCGTTTGCTGGCAAGAACAAAATAATAACTGAGCAGCGAGAGGAAGCCATTTTGGCAATTTATGGGAGTCGCGTGACCTAATTTCCATGCTGCTCACAGTAACACGGGTGATATCTGTCTGTGACAGAAGTTGTGTGATGGCCAAAAAGTAATGTGAGGCTTCTTTAAAAGGGATTTCAACATTTACAGCATTTATCGGACGCCCTTGTCCAGAGCGACTTACAATCAGTATTTACAGGGACAGTCCCCCCGGAGCAATTTAGGGTTAAGTGTCTTGCTCAGGGACACAATGGTAGTAAGTGGGATTTGAACCTGGGTCTTCTGGTTCATAGGCGAGTGTGTTACCCACTAGGCTACTACCGGTAACCTTTTCAAGACTCATGATCCTGAGGGTGCAGCACACAGTACTCAAGGAAGGAAAAAAGAAAATGGCCACACAGACCTTTACTGCTCAAACATGCAAACATGAAATCTGACCCAATAGAAGAAATGTTTACGTGTGTCTGCTGAGTGAATCTACATGTGTGTCTATTGCCAAGTGGCTGTCATAAATAGTTATGTGCTCATAAATAGTTTTGAGCTGTTCAGTCAATGTAAAGGCCAATAAATCACCTTGTACTGTTATCATACTGTGTCACGATGGCTGGACGTGGTGAGGAAGGAGGACGCACACGCACGACCGTCCGGAAAACCCATCGGGCGCTTCGGGACCCTCGGAACTCTGGCCAGGGATAAGGGGGCTGGCGGTGTCCTCCCGACAAACCACGGCTCTTTGGGTCTCAGCGGAGCACCGTTAACTGCGTCCAAATTTGGTCGGGTCATTCTGTCACGATGGCTGGACATGGCGAGGACGCATACGCACAACGTCACGAGACAGGGGTTTTAATACATGGTAGACAGGACAAGGGAAACATCACCACAGGATAGCTTTATACAATTATATAATTATACAACAGGTGAACACGATCAGGGAACATTACACGAGACTAACATGAAACTCCGGTCCCGAAGTAACCCCTGCCGGACCGGATCATGACATACTGTTATCAATCTTATCATTCTTGGGCATGCATTGTCTGCTTTGTGCTTTATGAAGCCTGTTTCTCTTTTAGCTGCTGGATTTGCATTTGCAATTGAGTATTTGCCTGGTTTTCATTTTGGAGGTCATGTTTAAGCTCTTCTCTTCTCTGTCGCTCATCGTCTATGTTACACTCAAGGATGCGACGCTGAACTCTGAGCCGTTTTATTTTGGGCATAACGGCTTCATGATACTCCATTATGTTATGACGCTCCATATCAAAGGATGTTTTCAATTCTTCACCAATGGCCAGCGCTTCCTCCAGTCTTTGCGCATAACTATTAAGCTTTATGTGTAGCCTTCTGTTTTCCACCTGTAGGCACCTTTTTGCTTCCAGCTCTCTGTGGAGTACTTCTTCACTTTCAGGTTTCTCAATGTCCTGAGCCTTTATGTCCTTTAGCTCCTGGATTTGCTTTTGCAGGTTTTCGAGCTCAAGTTCAAGCTGTTCTCTTAGCTGTCGCTCATGCTGTAATTGCTCCTTAAGTTTGCGATTGTGAATTTCAAACTCTTTTAGTTTTCCTGCTGCAGATTCACGATCAGCCAATCCTTCATCAGCCTCCTCGTGGAGGTTCACTGTAACATGATCAGCAAGGTCCAACACTTTTTATTCCACTCTATGCACATAATTCATGTGTAGCTGAGCATTTTCCTCTTGGGGGCACCTTTTCATAAACTTTTTCACAAACTTGTGCCATCGCTTAGAATTTTTGGATGCAAGTTTCCTCCACCATTTACAAATGGATTGACATTTCGTTGTGTGTGATGTTTTGACTTTAGCAATGTCGCGTTTGGCTTTGTTCATACTGAATGATCTTATATTGGGCATAATTAAAGTTCTTTCATAAATAGGTAGAGTTCATAAAGAATTTAAATAAATATGTTTTTTTCTGCTTCCATCCACTTTCTGCGGTGACAAGTGCAATTTCCCACTTGTGGGACTAATAAAGGTTTATCTTATCTTTTTTGATGGTCAATAAGAATTGTGAATCATTAAATCTTGTTTAGAAAGAAGATTTAGCAGGCTTCTTTAATAGACAATTCAACACTCATGTTCAGTGGTGGCCTAGAGGTTAAGGAAGCGGCCCCGTAATCAGAAGGTTGCCAGATCCACCAAGGTGCCACTGAGCAAAGCACTGCCCCACACACTGCTCCCTGGGCGCATTTTGTTGTGTGCACCGTGTGCTGTGCTGTGTATCACAACAACAATCACTTCAATGAAGGAAAAAAGGAAATGGCCACACAAGCCTTTACTGCTCATGCATTCAAATATGAGATCTGACCCAGGAGAAGAAATGTTTAGGTGTGTCTGCTGAGTGAATCTACGTGTGTGCATATTCGCCAAATGGCTGTCATAAATAGTTTTGCGCTCATAAATTGTTTTGAGCTGTTCAGTCGATGCAAAGGCCAATAAATCACCTTTACTGTTATCATACTGTTATCAATCTTATCATTCTTGGGCATGCATTGTCTGCTTTGTGTGCAACCAAGCACCTGCCCTTTTGAGCCCACAGGGCACCCGTATATGCGCTGCGTGAGCTCCATATGTAGGCGTAGGTTAGGTTAGGGTAAGAAAAGGCTCACAAATATATGTAAGATGATCGTCATCATTAAAGAGCTATTATTGGTTTGGACAAAAGCATCCTTTGTTATCATTAGTTTTTAAAAACGGGAATAAGATGTGTAACTTTGAAATGGCGTTACCTTTTTACTGAGCCTGCTAAGTAAGCACATGGAGCACACAGATTTACATTATGCAGATGCTACAAAATTGACCATGTTAATTATTGTGATGAGTCTGAAGCACAAGATGAACTAGAAGCCAAAATTCCAGGGGAAATTTTGATGGGTCTGTCCGGGCATTGGTCACAGCTGCGGGCATGGAATTTGTAAAATGGGAATTCTTTAATGTGGTACTGCCTTCGGCCTGACCACTCCGTTGTTTCTTTACGTTTGACGGTCTTCGCGTGGCGGTCTTTAACGTAAGACATGTTTTTTTTTGCCATTCTCAGCACAATAATAAATGGTCTGTCTTTCTGACAGACCCAATTAACTCCATTAACTTATCAGCACACAAAATAGAGAGACATTTTCTTTGTTCTAACCAGTAGTAGTGATAATAATAATATATTTTAATAATAAATAACTGCATGTGAGTGTAATACAGAGCTTAAAGGCTATACACAAATTTGAAGAGATGGGTTTTGACAAGATACTTGAAAGATGCCAAGTCTGTATAATGTCTGATGTTTTTTGTTGTTGTGGGGAACAGCTACAGAGAAGGCTGTAGGAGCAGCCTCATGCCATTTATGAAGCCTGGTTCTCTTTTAGCTGCTGGATTTGCATTTGCAATTGAGAATTTGCCTGGTTTTCATTTTGGAGGTCATGTTTAAGCTCTTCTCTTCTCTGTCGCTCATCGTCTATATAACACTCAAGGATGTGACGCTGAACTCTGAGCCGTTTTATTTTGGGCATAACGGCTTTATTATACTCCCTTATGTTACGACGCTCCATATCAAAGGATGTTTTCAATTCTTCACCAATGGCCTGCGCTTCCTCCAGTCTTTGCGCATAACTATTAAGCTTTATGTGTAGCCTTCTGTTTTCCACCTGTAGGCACCTTTTTGCTTCCAGCTCTCTGTGGAGTACTTCTTCACTTTCAGGTTTCTCAATGTCCTGAGCCTTTATGTCCTTTAGCTCCTGGATTTGCTTTTGCAGGTTTTCGAGCTCAAGTTCAAGGTGTTCTCTTAGCTGTCGCTCATCCTCTAATTGCTCCTTAAGTTTGCGATTGTGAATTTCAAACTCTTTTAGTTTTCCTGCAGATTCACAATCAGCCAATCTTTTATCACCTTCCTCATTGATAATCATTTTGTTTGGCTTTGTTAAGAGTGAATTATCTTTTATAGGGCATAATAAAAGGTCTTTTATAAATAGGCACAGTTCATAAAGAATTTAAATAAATAAAGATGTTTTTTGATGGCCAATGAGAATTGTGAATCATTAAATATTTTTTAGAAAGAAGATTTAGCAGGCTTCTTTAAAGACAATTCAACACTCATGTTCAGTGGTGACCTAGCGGTTAAAGAAGCGGCCCCCGTAATCAGAAGGTTGCCAGATCCACCAAGGTGCCACTAAAATGCCACTGAGCAAAGCACCGTCCCCACACACTGTTGCCCGGGCGCATTTTGTTGTATGCATAGTGTGCTGTGCTGTGTATCACAACGACAATCACTTCACTTTCACTCACTTTTCGCTGTGGGCGCTGCACACAGTACTCAATGAAAGAAAAAAAGGAAATGGCCACACAAGCCTTTACTGTTCATGCATGCAAATATGAGATCTGACCCAAAAGAAGAAATGTTAAGCTGTGTCTGTTGAGTGAATCTACATGTGTGTCTATTGCAAAGCGGCTGTCATAGATAGTTTTGTGCTCATAAATTGTTTTGAGCTCTTCAGTCGATGCAAAGGCCAATAAATCACCTTCACTGTTATCATACTGTTATCAATCTTATCATTCTTGGGCATAGATTGTCTGCTTTGTGTGCAACCAAGCAGCGGTTATTGAGAATGATGAACTGTTGTCTCTTGAGAAGTTAGGATTTTAGCCAGGAGAGAGCAGAGCCAGAAAGTTGACTCTAGACAGGAAATAAATATTCTGTGGTTAATAGTGTTGAAGGCTGCAGTGAATTCAAGGAGAATGAGGATGCACAATTGTTCAGTGTCTGAAGAAAGGAGAATTATTGGAGATCAAGTGGTCTTTTATTTGAGTTGCAAACATACGCTCCAGGATTTTGGACAGAAATGGGAGGTAGGAAATAGGCCGTAAAATTGCTATGTTGTCGTGGTTAAGACCAGGTTTATTGAGGATAGGCGTGACAGGAGTGAGTGTAAGTGAGCAAAGGATAGAGACGGAGCTGAGGGAGGAGTTGATGACACCTAGGATGAGTGGGGCAATAAACTGTGAGAAAGAACACAATTAGTGGTTCAAGAACACAATTAGTGGCTTTGGCGCTAGAGATGATTTCTAAGAGTTCAGTGAGGGAGACTGAAATAGGGAGTGGAAGATCAGAGGAGATTGGGAAAGACTTGACTTGACTCGCCAAAACCTTAACGTGAAATCCTGGAGTCACACTGACTTCAATCAGGACAAGACTTTGTGACAAGCAACTGTGTGCTAAACAGCAGCTCCCTTTGTCTGTCAGATTTGCAGTCTGTTATGTCCCTAAACATATGCTCCCATGTGTTCTGTGTGGCTGGCTGTGTTTTTGTTTCCTGTCTCTTTTAGGTTGACTTTGTGGGAGGAGTTGAAGCCTACCTACCAAAGCTCCACCTACTATGTGCCTATTCGACACCTCCACCTATATAAAGAGACTTCGGACGGTGTTCGGGAGGTCACCAGGGTCCACAAGGATCTCATTGGTGTCTTGTTGCTTTGTGTGATAGACCCTTTGTTGTTAGCCTGTGTTAGCCTGTTAGCTTTATGTGCCCTTTTTGTTAACTTATGTGTGTTTTTGAGTTATCCCTGCTGGACCATCCCTTCCTTTAGGCTGATTTAATGTTGGTTAGCTGTGCTGAGTCTGCTGTTTTATTGTACCTGTTTGCTCCCTGTTAATAAGAGCGCTGTTTGTATCCTTTGTTTGGTTGTGTGTCTAACATTGGACGTCCTCCTCTCCACACCCTTGTCGCGTTTCTTAGAACCCTAGACTTAGGAATGTGACAAGTTCAATACCAAACCTTCAGCTCTGATGCAGGCCTACAATCAGCACTCTGGGAACCGTTCTCATGTGTATCCTGTCGTCTCAGGATCCACCGGTACAAGGAGGTTGTGACGAAGTGCTAGGGGTTGATGCTGAGGCCAAGCTACCGTAGATGGTTTCTATTTTTGGTTTGCATTTGTTTCTAAGCATTTGTCTACAGAGAACAGGTCTGACATAGAAGTACTGGGTTCAAGTAATTTTTTTATGGTGGAAAAGAGAGCCTTGTGGTTGTGGAAATCAGACTGTGTAAGTTATGAGTAACAGTTAGATTGTGCAACAGTGAAGGATTTTTTTTTGTTGCAGGAATACAGGGTTCCTGGGACACTACCGTGTGCTTTTCATTGTTCCAGTCCCCAAGACATGTCTCAGCCTCCATGAACTTTAACCTTAGTTCAGCATATTACAGTAACACATAGGTCCTCTAGGTGTGCAACACACCAAATGTCTTCATTATTGAGTAATTTTTGATTTGGACGCTTTACTAACTCAAACCACTGGACTAATTTGTCAGATGAAATTGCATAATTGTCATATGCATGTGTAGAATTGAGATTCCTAGTTCATGCCAAACCTGACAGTTTTCCACATGTTGAACTGTTTTCAATCGTGGAACAGCCCAAAGCACTCTTGGGTTTAAAGTATTTTAAGAATTTTCCGTCGAAATTCACATACCTGGAAATAACCATGTTCAGTTCCAGTGCTGGAATCGGTAAGTGTGCGGTACTTACGAAGCAGTGTCTGAAGAGCTATGCCGAGGTTTTGAGTTTGAGCCTCACCTGAAGCAACATATCTTTAAGATCTTTAACCTTAGTAATCTCATTATATTTTTAGAACACGGAGCTCCCTTTGGAAGTTGCCATGCCAGATCTATTAGAACTTTAGCCATAGTTTAGCATATTAGCTCTGAATAACACATCGGTCCTTGTCATATGTAAGTGTAGCTGTAAAATTTTCAAATGTTGTAAATGTTGGAAACCGCTTTCAAATGTTGGAAAGACTAAAGCAATGTTGGTTTTCAGAAATGTATTTAAAGCTTTGACAGTCGAAATTCATACACCTGTACAGCTCCACTGGCACAATTGCATAGCGAGCATTTCTCATAACGCAGTGTCTAATGAGCTATGTAGAGGTTGTGAGTTTGAGCCTCACCCGGAGTAACTCGTTTATTTAAGATCGACCAAAGCAGGTCGTACAGTCTGCCATGCTGGGATTCACGGGGAGGCCTGTGTGACCCAGGGTCTACCAGCTGGGGTTCCAGTCTCAATCAGATGTGTTCAAAGTAAGTGCCACCTCCAAACATGGATTGCATATCAAGGAAGTACAGTTAGGGCCCTTCTTGACACAAGCTTTCCAAGAGCCCTCATCCTCCCTTTTGTTACACCAAGGAGTCGCAACACCTTGTTGTTCTGGCTGTGCCATTTTCCCCTTGCTCGGACAGGAAAGCCAAAGAAATGCACAGCTTTGGTCTTAGTGTAGTCGCGAACCTGCTTCCCACTCCTTCGCAAATGGAACCTGCTGTTCTTGGTTCCGTTTGCGAGGGAGTGGGAATCAAACTCCCATCGCACAGTGACATTTACTACAATGACAACATCCTCTCACATAAAGATCATAGAGCGAGAGGGCACACGCGAATAATGCATGTGCCAACTTATGAAAAAAAAAAAAAAAAAGTTCCTTAGTAAGCAGCATGGCAAGGGATAGCAGGGCTGGTCTGTGGCATAGGCAGTATAGGCAAATGGTAAGGGCATCACAAATGAAGGAAGACAAAACAAAGTGTTTCTTAAAACCTGAGTAGTAGTAATAATAATAACAACTAGAAACCAAAATTCCAGAGGAAATTTTGATGGGCCTGTCCGGGCGTTTTTAGTAGGAGCGCAGGCATAACCTCCTGAGCTGGTCTCAGCTGTGAAATTAGGCGGTGTTATTACAGTATCCGATAGAGCAGGCAGTGACGTGAAGTTTGTTGACGTTTAAAAAAATTGCATGTTAGCATGTTAATGCTAGTATGCTAACATCAAAAACGATAACAGGGCGTGGCCAAGGTGCTTCACATTAAATTTGGTGTTGTTTGGAGCATGTGTAAAAATTAACTTGTTAGCATGCTAATGGTAGAATGCTAACATAAAAAACGCTAACAGGGTGTGGCCAAGATGCGTCACTGTAAATTTGGTGATGTTTGGAGCATGTTTAAAAATTAGCATGTTAGCATGCTAATGCTAACATGCTAACATCAAAAACGCTAACAGGGCGTGGCCAAGATGCGTCATGTTAAATCTGGTGATGTTTGGAGCATGTTTAAAAATTAGCATGTTAGCATGCTAATGCTAGCATGCTAACATAAAAAATGCTAACAGGCCGTGGCCAAGATGCGTCATGTTAAATTTGGTGACGTTTGGACAATGTTGAAAAAATTTGCATTTTAGCTCAAGGCGTAGCATGTTAATGGCCAAAGGACAGGGCGTCCCTATTAAAGTCGCTAAAAGACACAGGTCATCTATAATAAAGTGGCTGTAGGACAGGGCGTCCCTACTAAAGTGACCAATGGACCGGGCGTTCCTACTAAAGTGGTTGAAGGACAGGGCGTCCCTTATGAAATGGCCGAAGGACAGGGCGACCCTTATGAAATGGCTGTAGGACAGGGCATCCCTAATAAAGTGGCTGAAGGACAGGGCGTCCCTTATGAAATGGGCGAAGGACAGGGCGACCCTAATAAAGTGGCTGAAGGACAGGGCGTCCCTTATGAAATGGCCGAAAGACAGGGCGTCCCTAATTAAGTGGCCGAAGGACCGGGCGTCCCTAATGAAGTGCCTGAAGGACAGGGCGTCCCTAATGAAGTGCCCGAAGGACAGGGCGGTCATAATAATGTGTTTGATTGGCATCCTAATGAAGCTGCTGGTTTGAGATTCCATTGAATCACAGTGCTGGCGCTGCTGCTGTATCAGTACCCCTTGTAGGACCCCCTTTGCTGGCAATGACACAGTAGCAGTACCACTTAAAAGGGGCCCCATTTTACAAATGCTACCAATGCTAAAATTAGCCTTCAATGCATTCTAATGGGAAAATGACCCTGTTTGAGCGTTAATAGCTCGGCCACGCCCAGTCCGATCGCTTATAAAAGTAATAGCACACCTCACACAATAAAGTACTAATTTTTGATATATAGCACGCCAGTGTGCGTGCTTCGGTACGACCCGCATTAATTGCTGAAAAAAGTCTGAAATAATAAAGAATAAATAAAAAAAATTTTTTTTGCCCATTGATACTTTTTTTTTTCCAAAATTGTGCGCAATCCGTAAATCAGACAGAGACAAACCATATGTCAAAACATTGGTCTTGGCGAGATCTACGAGACAACATTAAAAACTCTTTTTGTATGTCAAACCATCTGGACACAAAGTCCAATTTTGGACTAGGATAATTAACGCGTTCCGAAAACACTTTTTGGGGAATTGCGCGCAGACCATAAATCCGACCGAGCCAAGCCATATGTCAAACCGTTCGGAATGAATAGCCGCACTATCTGAAATGAAAGTTGTGTGTGTGCTGTGAACCGTGTCATCGCAAAATCTAAGAAATCACATTTTTTCACACTTTTAATGTTTTGGTCACGATTTGTGGCCCTCCTGTAGTCCCCAATGAAGCAACCAATATGTCACTTTGGCCTGACCTCTCCGTTTTTTTTTTGTGTATTTCAAGGTCTTAGTGTGACAGCCACAAATGCATGACATGGTCTTTTTTGCTTTTTTCCTTGTTTTCCAGAATTCCTTGACCCCTGTTGGGGGTAGCAACACATCCAATATGTCTGATTGTGTGTCTTTGGCCTCGCCTCGACTCCTGTGTCTCTAGCTTTTACGGCTGGTCACAGGGAGATGAAAACTTCTTCCTCTGCACAATAGTAAACCGTACTTTTTACACTTTGAACCCAATTTGTGGGCGGGATGAACGACTTATCAAAATAAACAATATGTTATATCCGTTGTTTCTGTGCGTTTCACGGTCTTTGCGTGGCAGCCTTGAACGTAAGTTATGTCCTTTTTTTGCAATTTTCCCAGTTTTCTGGGTTTTCCACCCGGCACCGACTCGTCCCATATGTCAGATCGTAGATCTCGGTGAGGCCTCTGGCATCACCTCGATTTTCGGGTCGCTAGCTTCAGCGGTTAGCCTCAGGGAGCCAAAAATGTGTTCCGAGCACAATAGTAAATGGTCTGTCATGCTGACAGGCCCAAATTATGCATACATTTCCTATCATCAGCACAAAATATGTCTAATAAACAATAAAATTCACCATCCCACCGATTTGTTTTTACAACTCGACGACTGGGATGACAGCTTAGCCGTTGTTCTCTAACCACCTCCAATAGTTCCAAAGGGCATCCCAGAACAGACTTGGCCCCCTGCATCAGCCTGTTCAGTCTCTTCCTATCACCAGCAGGCCACACCGTAAAAAAAGATGCCATTCACTTGCTCTGTGTAGATCATTCCTTATCCAAAACATTACATCTGGCCTAGACCAAGGGTGGTAGTAGCCTAGTGGGTAACACACTCGCCTATGAACCAGAAGACCCAGGTTCAAATCCCGCTTACTACCATTGTGTCCCTGAGCAAGACACTTAACCCTAACTTGCTCCAGGGAGACTGTCCCTGTAACTACTGATTGTAAGTCGCTCTGGATAAGGGCGTCTGATAAATGCTGTAAATGTAAATGTAAATGTAGACCATGCAACAGCCTCATGCAATTTCTAGGGCCTTTGTCTTTTTTAGCTCCTGGAAGTGCCTTTGCAAATGTGTATTTACCTGTCTTTCAATTTGGAGCTCACGTTCAATCCCTTCTCTTAGCTGTTGCTCATTCCTAAAGTGGTCCTCAAGACTTTGAATGAAAACTCTGAGCTGTGACATTTTGGATGTCCTATTTTTTAGATATGCCTGTGTTTTACAACGCTCCTCGTGAAGGCATGTTTTAACATGATCAGCAATGGCCTGCGCTTCCTCAAGTCTAAGCACATAGTCCTTAAACTTCATGTGTAGCTGAGTGTTTTCCTCTTGGAGGCACCTTTTCTCTTCCAGCAGACTGTGGGAATCTTTGTTGTCTAAATTCTCATTTTCTTGAGCTTGTGTTTTTTTTAGTTGATGGAATTGCCTTTGCAATTTTTTGATCTTACACTCAAGCTCTTCTTTTAGCTACTGCTCCTTCCCTAACTGGTCCTTAATATTGTTATTAAGAACGTTGAACTTCTATATTTTGTGCATCAGTCTATTATATTGGACCTGTCTTCCGAAACGCTCTCTGCGAAGATATATTTCAGCATTATTAGCAAAGGCCTGTACCACATCCAGTCTATCTGCATAATTGTCTAACTGTAAACGCATGCGCAGCTGAACGTTTTCCTCTCGGGAACACTTTTTTATTTTTAGGTCTCTGTTGAATTTGTCTGTTTCAGTAGAAACAACTGAAGTAAATGATGTTGTTTCAGAATTCTCACAGTTTCCTTTGACTCTTTTTGGAATTTAGGAAGCAAATTTTTTTCTCCACCATTTACACACGGACCTCCATTTGCATTTGAATATTGCTTTGGTTTTAGCAAATAATCTTCTCTTTTGTTTTGTTTCTTTTGTTATAGAATCTTCTGTTTTTGGCATGGTTCGTTCAAAATCTTTTGCACTCTTTGATAAACGTGATATAAATAAGCAAGGTTTACTGAAGTTGGATGGTAAAGAACTAATGTGAATTGTGAAATATTCTTTCTGGGAAAAACTAGTGAATCTACATGTGTGTCTAATTGCCAAGTGGCTATTGTAAATTGGTATTAATTGCAAATGCAGGTAAATTGATGTTCATTCGATAGTGGGTGCACAGGCCAATAAATCACTTTGTACAGTCCAATCTAATTGTTCTTGGGCATGCATTGTCCGCTTGGTGTGCAGACATGACTCTGCTCTGAGTCCATTGTGCACCAGTATGTGCGTTCCATACCGTCACCAAGCTCAGTGGGAGTTTAACATATAACCGTGGGAAAGATTAGGTTTAGGATATGTAGGGTTAGGTTAGGTTGGGGTAAGTAAAGGCTTACAAACAAATATAAAATGATCCTTATCATTGTTACCATTGGTGGATTATAGGAAACGCAACCTGGAACATGACACAGTGATTAGTTTTGTAGCAAGGTGAGATGTGTGTTACATGGGGTTAAACACAGTTTACTGTAGGTTTGGCACCGTCTACATTGCGTGGTGTCAGTGAGTAAGAGCAGCAGTGTTAAGTAAAAAAAATGGCTGTGTCGTACTGTTGATTTTGCTTGTACAGCTTGTACAAATAAAAAGCTCTTATTTCAGCCAGAATGATCACTGAGCGAAAGCTCGCCACATTATTCAAATGTGCGCATGCACACAGCTCTTTTACTTTGTCAAGAATATACCATTTATACATTTATGAACATCGTGGTCAAAGTTGTCCTACACCCCATTGCTTTGGTTGCAAATGGTTATAACAGCGAGACCTCATGCTCATCACAACATAACAATAAATGACATACAATGGCACATATAAACATGTACACTAAACAAACATTTAAAACATGTTATTAACAATACAAAAGTGTCAGGGTTCGCTCCATGGGGCCTTGCTGGATGCTGATGTTACAGTAAGTCATTCTGTTTAACAACATTGGTTATTCATGTTAGTGTCTATTAACTTTGCATTCAAAGTTTGAAATCTTTCAGAATGTAATCTAACCAACCAACACAGGACCAAAGTGCTGTACAGGGAAGTTACATTATAGACCAATATCCAACCTTCCGTTTATATCAAAAATCTTCAAAAAAGTTGTAGCCCAGCAGCTGAGCACATACCTAGACAGTAACAATATCCATGATGTATATCAATCGGGATTTAGACCTCATCATAGCACTGAGACTGCGCTGGTTAAAGTGATTAATGACCTGCTGTTGGCCTCTGATCAGGGCCGCATCTCGCTTCTTGTCCTGCTTGATCTGAGTGCAGCGTTTGACACTATCAATGACGCTATGTTGTTGGGATTAAAGGAACAGCCCTTGAATGGTTCAGATCATATCAGACCGACCGATATCAGTTTGTGGACATCAAGGGTGATTCGTCTTCACATAGTAAAGTAGATTTTGGAGTTCCACAAAGTTCTATCCTAGGTCCGTTGCTATTTTCCTTATACATGTTACCTTTCGCAAACACGGTATTAGCTTTCATTGCTAAGCTGACAACACACAGTTGTATTTATCAGCAATGCCAGATAAGAGGCAGCAGCTGAACAGAATAGAGAATTGTCTGAAGGACATTACAGAGTGGATGCTCACCAACTTTCTTCAGTTAAACCCTGACAAGACAGAAGCTCTTGTACTTGTGTCTCAAGCAGCAAGACATATAAAAAAAAAAAATATATATATATATATATATTTTTTTTTTTTCAGTGAGCTTTGTGTGTGTGTGTGTGTATGTGTGTGTGTGTAGCTTTCCCAGAAAGATTATGACATTGCCTCTGTGATGGATATCAGGGCATTTCTACGGAACAACAAAGTTTGAGAGCAACCTGGCGGCTCATCAGGACTGAGTGTAACAGATTGCAGCTATTGCCCAGGAGCTCAAGTACGATGCCACTTCCTCAGTTTTTCTTTTCCCCCTTACAACAGAGCAAGTCTAATTTGAGTTGGGTGAATTTTTTTGCAAGGGTCAGAAAATGGACATCACGCATACCTCTGTGGCTCCAAATAGATATTGGAGAGTGTCTCCATTGACTATCACTGTTGTTATCAGTCCTATGTCCTTCAACTCGTGTTATTTGACCTCACATCCCGCTCTGGCGCATGCACATGCTCAGTAGCCAAGGCTCTTGTCATTCCAGTGACACCCCAGTACTTCCCAGCTGGTCTTTGTGCAGGTAACTTTTGACCAGTATGACCTCCTATGACATTGAAAAACTTCAAAAGAGTTTTTCAAAAGAGTGTAATATGTTATAACAATCACTGTATTTATGTAGATAGGTCGGTCATGGGAACTGATTATTGTAACTGACTTTGCTAGAAGATCAGCCCCCTTTAATAACTGGATGCAGGGGGCAATGAAAGATTTGCAGAATATGATTATAGTGCACACCATTGTGGAAGTTCAGATACACACGCATGCACACATACACACCCAACCAGTCAAAACTTTCACACTTGTCTTCTGTCCATCATCTTAAGTTAGACAGTGGGGATGGTTACCAATAGTCATGAAGGTACATGCTGAAAGCTTTCTGATCATTCACTCATGTTAATGAGCATCTCATCAAGAGGCTCTTGATGATGACATTAGTGAACAAAGCCGCCATGAAGGTAAAAGTAAACAGATTAATCAAACATACTTCACTTTCTCCTGATGCAAAAAATACTAAGTATGTTTCTTGCATTGTATTCTTCAAAATGGCTCCATCTTAGTCTCCATAACCGCCACAGAGTAGAAACGTCCAGACTTTTAACTGGTAATGTTCATCTATGAACTAAACCACTGAGCTGTGTGTTCTATTTATGCCAACATCTTCACTTATTTTCTCCTCTTTTCCCCATATAGAGTCTAATCACATCTCATGATCAGTTTAAAGCCACTCTTCCTGATGTAGATATCTACGAGAAATCTACCAGAATTTATAAATAATAATAAATAAAGTGAAGTGATTGTCACATGTGATACACAGCAGCACAGCACACAGTGCACACAGTGAAATTTGTCCTCTGCATTTAACCCATCACCCTGAGTGAGCAGTGGGCAGCCATGACCAGCGCCCGGGGAGCAGTGTGTGGGGACGGTGCTTTGCTCAGTGGCACCTCAGTGGCACCTTGGCGGATCGGGATTCGAACCGGCAACCTTCTGATTACGGGGCCGCTTCCTTAACCGCTAGGCCACCACTGCCCCGCTAGGCCACACAAACCCCCCACAGCACCATCACCACCGAGGAGATTCTAGTCAAGTGTGACAAGGTCAGGGTTATTCTTTAAATAGAATTGATTCTGCTGTATTTTCACGAAGGGCTTGATATTGGAATCTTTCTCTGTGTTGGTGTGTGTAAGATTAATAGCTGATTCCTCAGAGAGACCAGACAGCATGCTAATGAGAGGCTGAGGCAGAAGTTTTCTGCCCAACCTTACTGGACCCTGGACCCAAACTGAAGTACTAGAACCAAGAGTCTGTGAAGGATTAGATGACTCAGCTGAAGCAATTTGAACATGTGATTACATTGATAAACTGGAAGGACCACCAACTTATACAAGCACTGCTTATTTTTGATAACAAACACATTAACTATACAATGGAGGCAAATAGTCTTATAAATATGCACGCAAACCAGAAATGTATGTTTTTAAATATAAAGTTAAATATAAAATTTCAATGGTAACCATCCATCCAATTGTTTTGGTGGCAACTGCAGAACATTCGGTTGGGTAGGAGCTGCCCCTCACAATCATTACTCGAAACATCAATGAAATTGAGATTCAGATCCAGATCCGAGATGCTAAGGGCATCAGCCAATAACAGAAGCATGAGTTCCGCTCCTCATTCAAACACTTAAACTGGGCACAGTGCTCACAATAGGCTTTATTAATGCAACATTTTTACTAGATAACGTTCCGTCATGGATTTGAAAATGTATGCTAGAATGTGCTGTATGTGTAGAATATATTCTATTTTGTTCTTCAATTATTTTAGTTAGTTCATTTAAGTAATTAATGAAATATTTGATGTGTTTACGTTTTGCCATGGCTAAACATGTGGCATATCAAACTAAATTTGATGGAAAGTTTAAGAAATGTTAAAGTAGCTATCAGCTTCTTGTTTACACAGTTTACTTAAAAGTAAGTTCAACTGTACTAACTACTTTATACAACTGTGTGTGTCTACCTTGGCTCAGGAAGGTACGGGTAAACCCGTTCCTGGTGAGTTTAAGTCCTGCCTGATTAGCTTAGGGAGTGATAAACAGGTACTGAACGTTCAAATCATTTCAGTTTTTCTACCAGTTAAAGGGATATTCTAGGTATTTAAATATCTTTTTCGATATCTAAAAAAGCTTGTTGCCTGTTTTCATTGATTTAAACTCTCTATCTATATAATGCATAAATAGTGGTTGTGTAGAGGTAGCCTAGGGGGTAAAGAAGTGGACCCGTAATCGGAAGATTACGGGATTGGGAATTGTGCCTTCCACAAATTTTGTTGTGTGTACTGTGTGTGTCCAGAGTGTCCCTTTAATATATTGTTAATGTGAAAAGTACAAGTCATTTTCTTCATAGAACAATGCCAAGTATTTCTTCTGTGTATTTCCATTTCTGTGTTAGGTCCTGCATTCTCTTGTGTGTGATTTTCCATGCTTCATCCTCCTATGGACTGTGCTGGATGCCCCTCCTTCTGAATATATAACAGTTTATGTTTACTGCGATTATATGTAATGGAACAAATTTGCTCCAAGTTGAGACGCGGCACTGTAAAATATGCAGCCCGCCCCACATGACTCGTCACTCCGTCACTCCATCAAACTGTGTAGCAGCAGTGTCCTGTCATTGTGACTGTCTACACTAAATAAAGCCAGCAGTGCGCCACCTTCAATAATTTATCCACACGTGTGACAATGACTGAGATTGAAGATGACATTCTGTTTTTGAGAACTGTAAGTAAATGCTTTTTATAATATAAATATTATGATATATTATGCATAATGAATAGACACACTAAAAATAAAGATGCTGAGGAATTAATCCACTATTTTTTTTCCTCTATTCGGTGAAAACCAAAAATTTTTTTAACTAAAAGCAAATAAAACATGTTCCTCAAGCACAAGTGGTCTCAAAAAGTCAGTTTAATTTTGTAAATGTATTGAAATCTAGTAAAATTCTTGAGTTCTTCCTTTGAAATTTTCCTTTGTGCTTTAAACTATGTGAGGTTTTCTCATGTTAACAAATAGCATTTTATAAACGAAACCTTTTACAGTGAAAATTTCCTCTGTTGCCAACAGATGTGAGGGATGGTTTCTATTTTAAAGAGCATTATCAGTGATGGAAAGTTTATTTCTAGTGGCTGTGGGTCTATATCAGCTCTCAGCTCGGTATCTTCAGTTCTGAGATAAAGTTTATTCTGCCTGCTGTCTGGTTCCCTGTCAGCCAACCACACTTGCAAACAGGAATATAATGAAATATTTTCACTGTTTATTATGCCACAGTTATATTCTTTTAAATTCAATCAGCATATTAGTCCATAATGCGCACATAATGGCTAATCATGAACAGGGTAAATGTGTGTGTCTGAGGGGGTGCTTTGGGAACAGAGATTTACAGCCAATCAAGTGTTGTGCAGAACAGGCTCCAGAACTCTCCGGGCATATGGCCAAATTTTTCCAATGTATACTTTGCAAATTCAAGGTCTGTAAGAATAATCGATTCTACCAATAACCATTCTTGTATATATTTCTGGGCTGCACAGAATGACGAAATGGCACTGCGGTGCACAGTGTCCGGTCAGCACCAGCAGAAGAAGTTTTGCCTTGCAGCTGAAGGATTTGGCTCTAGACTGTGCTTTCTGGAGAATACTTCCAACTTCAAGGTAATCTGTCGTGGCCAGTAAGCCATGTTTCAAAAAAGAATGGTCAATTGTTACTGAAATCCTACTGCCAATCGTCCATCATATCCCTCTTATTCTGCTTTCATTTTTTACTTTTGCAGATCATTCCTCCAGATTTGACAGTGTGTATATTTGTGCTGGCACAGTGTCTGTCAGTGCGTGCTCTGCAGGAGATGCTTGCTAAGCAGGATAATCAGTCATCGGAGGTAAAGTCAAATGCTAATCAATTACATATAAAACATATCGCTTGTATTCATGGTGTGTCCCCACGTTGGGGCAATATGGCACAAGCGAAAAAGCCTCTACATTTTACAGATGAGTGAATTAGGAGGTGTTCGGACTCTGCTGTATGGCCAGGCAGTGTTACTGCGTCATGCTTCAAGTGGGATGGTAAGAATCCTTCGATGTTTCTGTAGAAGGTTCCTTCGATTCTACGGAGAGATTTTAAGTCTGAAGGCAACATATTTTTTTATGTTTCATAGTTTCTATGCTGTTTGTCATCATCTTGTTCCTCAAATGATAAACTGGCATTTGATGTTGGCCTGCAAACTCAAACCCGAGGTGGGTTTAAGATAATAGTTGATATTGAATTCAGTTGTTTGTCATATTTCTACAGTTTAATTGTCAATTTTTGGTTGATGGAATTTTGTTGTTCCAGGTGAAGCATGCTGGTGGACAGTTCACCCTGCCTCAAAGCAACGTTCTGAAGGGGAGAAAGTGCGGGTTGGTGATAATCTCACACTTGTCAGTGTCTCTTCAGAGAGGTACCTGGTGAGGCTTCTTTCTTTCTTTTTTATTTATTGACTGGTAAAAAGGGAATCAAATCTAGTCCTAATGCAAGCCCCTTTTTTCAGCATTTGTCTTTCAGTAACTGTAGTGGAGCTGAGACTGGGAGTGACGACGTCAATCCAAGTGTTGATGCTGCCTTCCAGCAGACACTGTGGAGCGTTGCCCCTATCTCTTCTGGATCCGCTGTGATGGAAGGTAAAGCACCTCACCAAGGAGCCTGAATCTAATGACAATTGCCAGTCTCCTATCACCACCAGACCGCAGTTCTGTTTCCCCATGGTCTGCAGGATATCTTAGAGGTGGAGATACATTGCGCCTATTACACGGACATACGGACGAATGCTTAACCATTCCATCTGTAGAACAAGGAGAGGGGACACGCAGGTTGGACAAAAACTTGTCAAACAGCTTTGCACTTGAAATGACCTTATTTTATATAGTCTTAGAATTACACTTTCTCTTTTTAATGAACAGGTCAGTGTATTATATGGGCGGCACTGCTTCATCTCAGGCTCGCTCTCTCTGGAGGCTTGAGACACTGCATGTTGTGTATGTTCCTCGACATCGTCTTAAATATCTGTTGGGTGTGACAATATATTACTTAAAAGCGCCTATGTCTGGCATGTGTCTATAGGTGGAACGGAAGCCACACCAACTGGGGCCAACTGTTCCGCCTTCGCCATGTCACCACAGGGATGTACCTCAGCCTTACAAGGGACAAAGAACTTCAACTGGTAGACAGACAAAAGGCTGAAATAAAATTCACAGCTTTCTGTTTCCGCCCATCAAAGGTCAGCTTGTCCCAATCATACTGATGTAAATTGTTCAAAGTCACATATATACTACAGGTCCTCTGATTTCTGGTCTGTAGTGGAGCGTTATTTAGCCAAAAAGACTCAAACTAATTGTTGTTGAACAAGACATTTCAGCAGTGTGTCTTGTACATTTTAATTCACTTTGCAGGTTTGATAAAGATGGGGTCTGGACATAGGTTATTTTCTAAAATAGCTGTAAATTATGCAGCAAATCTGAGGAAATTTGTGGAATTTTGAGGAATCTTGTACATAAGACTTCACATACATTCAATTACAGTGTACTTGGATCATTACACTTCAACAACTGTTTACTTACATTTGTTTTATATGTTTTGTTGTAAAAATGAGCATAGTGATTTTCTATTTTTTTTAATCCAAGAGTAGATCCATTCTTCACTCAGTGCACCTCTCTGCATATGTGTTCATCTAGGACAAATTGGACTGTGTTCAAAAAAAGGATGTGGACAACATGGGTTTACCAGAAATCAAATATGGAGACTCAGTCTGTTTTATGCAACATGTAGACACTGCTCTGTGGCTGAGTTACCAGACTTCTCTTGAGAAAGGTGGCAGGGTGAGAGGGACAGAGCGACAGGTAATGTTAGGCTAATGCTTTCTTAAACACCTTAAGCAAAAAATATATATTTTTAAAAAAATCTTTCTCAGGCCATTGTGCACATAGAGGGCCACATGGATGATGGTCTAACCTTATCCCGGTCTCAGAGGGAGGAATCTCGTTCTGCTGACATCATTCGAAGCTCTTCTTTCCTCTTTGCACATTTTAACAGGTATCATGAGATATCCCAGGTACATTTTTAAAAGAAAAACATTTTATTGATTGAACGAGTGGTATATTTTTACATTTTTTTTGTCTGTTTTTTTTAATGACCTTCTGCAACCTGCAGATGGTGGATCTCTTAACATTCTCCTCCTTCTCTACCTGCAGCGTTTGACACTTTTTGTCATGAAACCCTTCAGTGGTTCACATCATATTTCTTTAATACACAAAAGTTTATCACACTTGGCCCATTTTCTGTACATTAGGGCTAGGCTTAGACTTGCATGATAAATAAGTGACAGGTGATTTGTTTCTATTACAGGGAGTGCAGAATTATTAGGCAAGTTGTATTTTTGAGGAATAATTTAATTATTGAACAACAGCCATGTTCTCAATGAACCCAAAAAACTCATTAATATCAAAGCTGAATGTTTTTGGAAGTAGTTTTTAGTTTGTTTTTTCATTTTTAGCTATTTTAGGGGGATATCTGTGTGTGCAGGTGACTATTACTGTGCATAATTATTAGGCAACTTAACAAAAAACAAATATATACCCATTTCAATTATTTATTTTTACCAGTGAAACCAATATAACATCTCCACATTCACAAATATACATTTCTGACATTCGAAAACAAAACAAAAACAAATCAGCGACCAATATAGCCACCTTTCTTTGCAAGGACACTCAAAAGCCTGCCATCCATGGATTCTGTCAGTGTTTTGATCTGTTCACCATCAACATTGCGTGCAGCTGCAACCACAGCCTCCCAGACACTGTTCAGAGAGGTGTACTGTTTTCCCTCCTTGTAAATCTCACATTTGATGATGGACCACAGGTTCTCAATGGGGTTCAGATCAGGTGAACAAGGAGACCATGTCATTAGTTTTTCTTCTTTTATACCCTTTCTTGCCAGCCACGCTGTGGAGTACTTGGACGCGTGTGATGGAGCATTGTCCTGCATGAAAATCATGTTTTTCTTGAAGGATGCAGACTTCTTCCTGTACCAGAAACTGGCAGTAGGACTGGGAGTTGAGCTTGACTCCATCCTCAACCCGAAAAGGCCCCACAAGCTCATCTTTGATGATACCAGCCCAAACCAGTACTCCACCTCCACCTTGCTGGTGTCTGAGTCGGACTGGAGCTCTCTGCCCTTTACCAATTCAGCCACGGGCCCATCCATCTGGCCCATCAAGACTCACTCTCATTTCATCAGTCCATAAAACCTTAGAAAAATCAGTCTTGAGATATTGGCCCAGTCTTGACGTTTCAGCTTGTGTGTCTTGTTCAGTGGTGGTCGTCTTTCAGCCTTTCTTACCTTGGCCATGTCTCTGAGTATTGCACACCTTGTGCTTTTGGGCACTCCAGTGATGTTGCAGCTCTAAAATATGGCCAAACTGGTGGCAAGTGGCATCTTGGCAGCTGCACGCTTGACTTTTCTCAGTTCATGGGCAGTTATTTTGCGCCTTGGTTTTTCCAAACACTTCTTGCGACCCTGTTGACTATTTTGAATGAAACGATTGATTGTTCGATGATCACGCTTCAGAAGCTTTGCAATTTTAAGAGTTCTGCATCCCTCTGCAAGATATCTCACTATTTTTGACTTTTCTGAGCCTGTCAAGTCCTTCTTTTGACCCATTTTGCCAAAGGAAAGGAAGTTGCCTAATAATTATGCACACCTGATATAGGGTGTTGATGTCATTAGACCACACCCCTTCTCATTACAGAGATGCACATCACCTAATATGCTTAATTGGTAGTAGGCTTTTGAGCCTATACAGCTTGGAGTAAGACAACATGCATGAAGAGGATGATGTGGACAAAATACTCATTTGCCTAATAATTCTGCACTCCCTGTATTGCAAGAAAAATCCAAAAATTGATACTGAGGAGGTGAAACGTCTGGAATGGGTATGGAAAAATGTTTGCCATGAGCTTTTTTATTTCTTTCCAACTTCCTATTAGCCTATAGCCTATGTTAATCATGAATAAATTCTAAAATGTATTAAAAAATGCATAAATTACTAATTCTTGATGTTGTTAAAATATGCACATGCACACAATGAAGCAAGCTTTGGAACTCATTCTGGCTGGGGCAATAGCTTTTATTTGTATAAGGTGGTAAGCGGCGTCAATAGTACAGCACACACACTTTTTGCTTAATGACTAACAAAAATGTGGCTGCTCTTTTTCCGTGCAACAGAGATGGTGCCTAACCACCCTCCTTCACTAAACTGTCTTTAACCTCCATGTAACCGACATCTCAATAAAAAATGTTAAATTATTTAACTTGTTCATTTGCTACTACATTTCTTTTCCCTCTTAGTCTTAGTCAGGTTGGCCTTACCTCTGCCACCACAATAAACTCAGGTTCGGGCTTTTAAAAACCTGTACCTGTCGGTCTTGGCTCTGTTGGGCTCAGGCCTACTGTCCAGCTCTACTGTAAATTGTCTATCTCTGCTATATCAAGTGGTGTCCCTCAGGGCTCAGTCATTGGGCCATTTCCCTTTCTACTGTACACCCTTCTTATGGCCCAGTTTATTCGCAGAAATAATTTCCAAGGTTATGCAGATGATATTTATTTATACATCAATACATAGTCCCCTACAAATGCAAATATCAGTAAGGCATCTAATCTCTAGGAATCTTGGTGTTCTGTTAGATTCCTTGCTTAACTTTGATCACTCTCCTAATTTTCTTAATATCATCTCGACAACTATGCCAGCCTCCGTCCAGTTAATATTTCTCAGACTCTGTTTTCATAGTTTCATAGTCTCATGTGGATTACGGTAAATCCCTCCTCATTGACCTTCCTGTAAAATCTACCCAGAAAGTTCAGTACTGGGTCCTCACCCATACAAAGCATTCAATTTTTTCCCAACTTCACTGGTTAAATTTAAGGTTTTGCTTTTTACTTTCAAATAAACTGCATAAACCTTGCCCCTCCCTATCTTACTCAGCTCTTAGCTCCATTGAACAATCATTCCTTCACTATACCATGAACCAGATGCACATCTGTTTGAAGGATTTTATGTGTTGTTAATTACTTTTATGACACAGGTCCTTGGATAGTCTCACTCAGAAAGCTGATCTTCTGGAACCAAGCCTCCAAGTCGAATTAGTCTATAAGAGCCTGCAGGATCTCATAACTTACTTCCGACCCTCCAACGAGGCTCAGGGTCATGAAGAAAGGCAAAATTGTATGAGATCTTTAAAGGAGAGACAGAATTTGTTCCAGGAGGAGGTAATGATTTATTTCAACTCTGCCTTTTGATAAAGTTGATCTGTTTTGTTTAAAGCAGACCTTACATAAATCAGTTTTTGTTCTTATCCAGGGGATGATTGGTTTGATTTTGGATTGTATTGATCGCTTGCATGTTTATAAAAGTGCAAGTAATTTTTCTGAAGTTTGTGGAAAAAAGGCCGGAAAACAGTGGGCGGCCATTTTGAATTCCCTGTATGAGCTTCTAGGTGAGAAGAGCACACGTTTTTCTCAGTCCTATTAAAACTGGCCGATTGCATTGCAGTTGTTTTATATATTTCTTTCAGCATCTCTTATCAAGGGGAATAGGAATAACTGTGCACAGTTTTCCGGATCCTTGGACTGGGTAATAGGCAGGTTGGAGAATCTCAATATTTCCTCTGGTATGTTCTAGATTTGTAATTGTTATCATCGAGCATCTTATGCTTTGTCATATTTTTTTTTATTATGGCAGAAGCCCTGTTATTTTTACTAAAGGCTTTTCACTGTTTTCAAGGAATCCTGGAGGTGCTCCATTGTGTTCTTGAGGAAAGTCCTGAAACTCTCAAGCATATAAAAGAGGGACATATAAAATCTATAATTTCTCTTCTAGAAAAACATGGCCGCAATCCCAAGGTCCTGTAAGGTCTCTTGTGTTTTTTTGTTCACTAAATAAAGATTTGAGCCCTCCCACCTAACTTTCCATGCTCTACAGATTCTTGATGTGCTGTGTTCACTCTGTGTGTGCCATGGTATGGCGGTACGTTCCAATCAGAATTTCATCTGTGAGAACCTACTCCCAGGACGAGACCTTCTACTGCAAACCCGCATGGTGAACCGGGTCACAAGGTAACCTTTGATTCCCAGACTTTTAAACAATAAAGTCTGATTCCTGCTCAGCCACACTATGGCTTTGTGTTGAGTGTTTATGGTTTTCTCTTTTTTCCTAAGTGTGCGTCCAAATATATTTTTGTGTGTGGGTGAGGGCTCAGCCCAGGCCAGGAAGTGGTATTTTGAACTGGTTGTGGAGAAGTCAGAACCATTCGTTACAGCTGACCCTACTCACTTAAGGGTAGGTTGGGCTAGTACAGCTGGGTACTGTCCCAGCCCTACAGGAGGTCATAACTGGGGATCAAATGGAGTTGGAGATGACCTGTACTCATATGGCTTTGATGGCCTAAATTTATGGTCAGGTGAGAGACACCAGCTGAGACAAATCTCTTTTACTAAATCTATACAATTTTTATATTTTTGCAGTTATACACATCTTCAGTCAACATTCTCTCTTCACTCAGGCTGTGTAGGTCGTAGGGTTTGCTCACCCAATCAGCGTTTGCTTAGAGAGGATGATGTAGTAAGCTGCTGCCTAGATCTCAGCTCTCTGTGCATGTCTTTCCGGGTTAACGGCCAGCCGGTCCAGGGCATGCTGGAAAATTTCAGTACAGGTGGATTGCTGCATCCTGTGGCCAGTTTTTCTGCAGGGGTGGAGTATGTTCTCTGATACGTTATTAACTAAAAGCAATCATTTATTAGTACAATAATGTTTCTTGGATGCATTCTAATAATGCTACTGGCTCATCTGCAGAATTCGCTTCCTGTTGGGTGGACGTCAAGGGGAGTTTAAATTCTTGCCCCCAGCTGGTTTTAGCCCTGTTTCAGAGGCTTTGCTGCCTCAAGTCCGGTGTAGAGTTGAGCCATGTCAAGAATTCACAAGGGGCTGTGGTAGCTGCCAGCATGTACTCCTGGGGCCTACAGTGCCCTTTAGAACTGCTACCTTTACTCCCATACCAGTGGATACCAGTCAGGTAAACATTTCAGGCCTGTGATAATGGAGACTTACTACACAATTGCCTTCCCTGACTATTCTAAATAAACCACGTTGGACAATACAATTCCTAAAGAACAAAATGATACAGATCATATTTTTTGGCAAATATTCATGGTGTGCTATCCATTTTTGTTCTCCACAGGTGATGCTTCCTCCTCAGCTGGAGCTGGTTCCAGAGAGATTGGCAGAAAACTTGCATGAATTGTGGCTCATCAGTGAAATAGACAAAGGCTGGACATACGGGGCTGTGAGTTCTAAATTGAATTAGTATGTATTGCATTTTAATACATGCAAGTGCTCTAAGCACATGAGTGAATAATTGCATTGTATATCTAATGGTCCAAGGTTTCTTCTAATGGTGTATTCTGCTCATTTGTACTGTAATGTAAATTAACTGTTTTGAAAAGTTTTTTCGGGGTATATAAACATGCTATTTTTTAATATGTTATTTCCATTGTAGGTCAAAGATGACAATTTGAAGCAGCATCCATGTATGGTTGAGTTCTCTAACCTTTCAGATCAGGAGAAAAAGCTGAAACTTCAGGAGGCACAGGAAACCCTCAGGTAAATTTGCACTCTTTGCTAGCATCACACATGTGTCAGTGCATATATAGAATGCACTTTGTTGGGGTTTTTTAATATACATGTTAATATTTTAAAGGACTCTCCTGGCTCTTGGTGTCCACATTGGATTGTCTGATGACTACGCTGATGAGAATGTGAAATATGTCAGACTCTCCAATGAGTATGTCAAATTGAAACTGATCATGAAATAAACATTGATGTAATAAACCATATGTTCAGATAAGATAATTTATCATAATGGAACAATGACTAGAATGTGCTTCATGCAGTTATGAGCTGTGGAATGGGTACATGCCATCCCCAGTCGATCTATCCCATGTCACTCTGACTGCTGCCCAGGGATCTATAACAGAATGCCTGGCCGAGAACAACCACAAGATATGGGCCAGAGAAAGAATCCGACAGGGATGGAGCTATGGACCACAGAAGGTAAATTATGTGCAAATTTAACAACATTTCAGACCTGCAGGTAAACCGTTAAGTAAGGTTCAAACATTCCAGTGTCATTAACAATTGTATCCTAATTGCAAAGCAATAGTCAATACATATTAATACATCTTAGCTGTATGCATTATCGTAAGCACTGCATAATATAATGAAAAGTTTAAAATTTTTCCTTCCACTATGTGATCTTATGTCAATGAACCTTTCTCTTTGAGAATGACATCAATCTGCCAAGTGATAGTGTGAGTGTGTGCTCATACTTACTTAAAATCAATGTTTTAGGATGTGAAAATTAAGAAGAATCCTCACCTGGTTCCATTCTCTCTCCTGGATGAGAGGAAACAGAGAGCTCATAGAGAAGCAGCAAGTGATGCTATATGTACCCTTCTTGGATTTGGATACACATTGGATTCACTTGATCAGGAACAAAGTCAGTCTGGGAAATGAGACGCTGGAGAAAAACAGAAAAAAAATCATTTGTTTAAACAATTGAAATCAAGACACTGCCTTAGTTAAATCAGTTGTACTTATTTGTCAGCCATGTGTTGTTTCAGAAAGCCTGCAGAGTGGAGTAACTGCTTAGCCTTTAATTTTGGCTATTTGCATGTGAATAATCTGTTACATATGATATGCAATTTCCAATGCAGGTTCAGAGTGTATTGAGAAGTTCCAGATATTTCGTACAGATCAAACCTATGCTGTGTGGAAAGGGAAGTGGTACTTTGAATTTGATGCCGTGACATCAGGAGAAATGAAGGTTGGCTGGGCCCGACTTGGATGTAAACCAGATTTGGAACTTGGGTCAGATGATCAGGCATTTGTTTATAATGGCTGCAAGGTACGTCTGAAGTTATGTAAGTTAATTTTACGGTGTACAATTTGGCTTCTGCTAATAATTGTGGTTTTCAAGTCTGACACTTATTTCAGGGGCAGTGGTGGCATCAACGTGGTGAGCCGCTTGGTCAACCCTGGCAGAAAGGGGACGTTGTGGGCTGCCTGCTGGATCTGGACCAACGTACTATGATGGTTACTCTGAATGGAGAACTTATGTTAAACGACAGAGGTTCTGAACTGGCAGCTAAGGATTTTAATGTCCAACAAGGTTTGCATTTTAATTTTCCCATCTTAAAACTGCGCCATTGAATTAAGGCATAAAAAATATATTTTTTATTTTGGGGGGTTTTGTCTTACCATTATACTTACTATGTCCAAGGCTTTTTGCCTGTCTGTAGTGTGGGTCTGAATCAAGTGGGACAAATCAACTTTGGTCAAGATGAGGACTCTTTGCAATACTATAAAGTCTGTGGATACCAGGAGGGCTACAAGCCATTTGCCCACAAGATGAGTCGAGACATTCCTCTGTGGATGAGTAGGAAACAGCAATGCTTTGCACCAATTCTCCAGGACAACTGCGACATACAGGTATATTTGTAGTGTCTTTGTTGCTGTCCAATTGGATGTGTTGTGAGCAATAATTTCATATCTTCATAATGGTTGCAGGTCATTCGTGTTGATGGGACAATAGACAGCGTACCCTGTTTGAGAGTCATTCAGAAGCCACAAAACAGAAGTGGCAGTGTGAGTGCTGATTTCGGGTATTACCGATTGAGCATGCCAATAGAATGCTTTGACGTCTTCTCAAAGCCAGTTGAGGGAATGGTGCCCTCAAGCAGTGCTGCTTACTGTCTCAAGGGAGACTCAGAGGAGGGAGATGTAGACTCAGATTTTGAGGTCCTAATGAAGTCAGCTTACCAACATACAGGATCTAGGGAGGAAATTAATGACCATAAAGATCAGCACAGCCATGAGAAACACTCTAGGCTCAAACAACGGTAAGTAAACTCTCAGCATCTCAACCTTCATGATCAAGACGCAGACCTTTAAAATCTTTACATCATTTTATTTCATTCCATTGTTGTTTACGGTATGTGAGGTTATATTTCCCATCTTGTTTCAGTTTTTTGTTGAAGCGGAACAAACCAGAGCTGAACACAAGCCACTCATCTGCACGTTTACTGGAGGAAGTGCTGGCCATTGAAAAAGATAATGCCAAGCACCCCAAACATTGCTCCACGGTAGTATGCAGCAACCATAAATCACTGTTAACATGTTTCACACTCCTTAAACCAGCTGGTCATTATTCCAGACTCATTGTCTGTGGGTTAGACACTCACCTATGAACCAGAAGACCACAAAGTCTGTCGTTCAAACTTCACTTGCTATAATTGTTTTCCTGATCTGATAAATGTTGTAAATGTAAATGTAGAAAATAAATCGCCTGCTAGTTGTGACGGCCTGATGTTATTGTAAAATCCAACAATGTGCACTCTTACTCCTGACAGTATAACTACTCAGTGAGGGTCCTTCCGGGTCAGGACCCCTCCTGCATTTGGGTGGGCTGGGTCACCTCAGACTTTCACCAGTATGATCCAGTCTTTCACGGGGACAGAGTCCGCACAGTAACAGTAACACTCGGTGATGAGAGTGGCAAAGTTCAAGAAAGGTTTGTGAGAAGTGCTTCGAAAACAAAATTCAAATTGAATTTATTTTGACTGCATTTCAGAACATCATTTCAACGATCCTCTCGTTAACATAGTTGAGAGAGTTCGCAAGCACATGGCTGGAGATCATTCTCTCATACTGATTGAGTTAGGATAGTAGCCTTAATGGTGATGCTTGAAATATTCCTCTGTTAACCATGGTTACCTTCAAGGAAACACGTGCATAAAAGGGGCTTCACAGGCAAGGATATTGCTGCTACTAAGACTGCACCTAAATCAACCAATTATCATCCAAACTTCAAGGGGAGAGGTTCAAGTGTTGTGAAGAAGGCTTCAGGGTAGCCAAAATCCAGCAAGTGCCAGGACCGTCTCCTAAAGGTGATTCAGCTGCGGGATCGGGGTGCAACTGGTGCAGAGCTTGCGTAGGAATGGCAGCAGGCAGGTGTGAGTGCATCTGCAGGCATGGAGAGGCGAAGATGTTTGGAGGATGGCCTGGTGTCAAGAAGGGCAGCAAAGAAGCCACTTCACTCCAAAAAAAAACATCAAGGACACACTGAAAAGTACAGGGATTGGAATGCTGAGGACTGGGGGAAAGTCAAGCTTTTTTCTGATTGTTTATGGCATCTGTCTGGAGAAGAAAAGGTGAGCGCTACCATCAGTCCTGTCTTGTGTCAACAGTAGAGCATCCTGACACCATTCATGTGTCGGGCTGCTTCTCATCCAAGGAAGTGGGCTCACTCACAACTTTGCCTAAGAACACAGCCATGAATAAAGAATGGTACCAAAGCATCCTCCGACAGCAACTTCTCCCAACCGTCCAAGAACAATTTGGTAAAGGAAGATGCCTTTTCCAGCATGATGGAGCACCATGCCATAAGGTCTCAGTGATAACTAAGTGACTCAGGGAACAAAACATTGACATTTTGGGTCCATGGCCATGACCTTAATCCAATTGAGAACTTGTGGCCAACCCTCAAGAGGCGGGGGGGACAAACAAAAGCCTACAAACCCGTCAAAATCTAAGCACTGATTATGAAGGAATGGGTTGCCATCAGTCAGGCCTTGGCGCAGAAGTTGATTGACAGCATGCCAGGGTGAATTACAGAGGTCTTAGAAAAAAGGACCAACACTAAACTTGATGTAATTGTTAATAAAAGCCTTTGAAACTTGGAAATACTTGTAATTATACTTCAAAATATTACAGAAACAACTGACAAAACTGATCTAAAAACACTGAAGCAGCAAAACTTTGTGGAAACCAGTATTTTTGTCATTCTCAAATCTTTTTGCCACGATTGTATAGCCTTGTTTTGATAAAACTATCACGCAAAACGAACATTCCTTATGCTTATTTGTGTATGTGTTGTAGTGTAAAGCGCAGCAGCTGTTACATGGTGTGTGCAGCGGAAGGAGCTACGCTCACTCAGAGTCGTAGTGGCAGTGGCTTGGAGATTGTCTGTTTGGTTGACACAGCAACAGGAATCCTCACTTTCACTTCTAATGGAATGGAGATGGGAAACTCTTACCAGGTGAATGCAATGCCTTTCCAGTTCAGATCTGTCTTTCCTTCCATTGTTTTTTGAACAAAAGAGGGTCTACTGATGACTACATGTACAATCTGCTTGTTGTTTTTTCTCAGGTGGAGCCCTGCACTAAACTCTTCCCTGCCGTTTTTGCTAAGCCCACCTGCTTGGACATGTTTCAATTTGAATTTGGCCGAATCAAGGTTGATTAGAAAATATAACAAGGTTTTATAGTTCTAGTGTGATGCGTTTGAATGCATAATTACATCATGTGCTTTCTCAATTCTTTTAGAATGGGATGCCCTTATCGGCGTGTCTTTTCCACAGTGAGAAAGGAAGCACTGTGCCTCAGTGTCCACCGAGACTCCATGTGCAGTACTTAAAGTCTGTATGCTGGACCTGTGAACCTGGCCAATCACCTGGCCTTGAGGTGACCCGCTTAGAAGACAGACAAGGATGGAGGGTGCGTTGCCCAACTCCACTACAGTTCATGGCCCTTCACGTACCTGAGGAGAACAGGTCAGAGTAGAAAAGGTCTAAGGCCCAGTCCACACAAGAACGTTTTTCCCTAAAACGGTAGCATTTCTATTCACACAGAAAGTGTGTTGTGAAAAAGATTAAATTAAATGTAAGCATAAGTCAATGATTTGACCTTGATCCAAAACTTCAAGGGGAGAGGTTCAAGTGTTGTGAAGAAGGCTTCAGGGTGGCCAAAATCCAGCAAGCGCCAGGACCGTCTCCTAAAGATGTTTCAGCTGTGGAATCGGGGTGCAACTGGTGCCTAGCTTGAGTCAATGATTTGACCTTATTCTGTACTTAAATGAAAATTGTTATGGACTCCCCAAACATAAAAAGGAAGCCAAGACCTCAAGACTTTGTGGCAGAAAGAAGGAAAGTATACTTAAGTATAAGCTTTAGTATGAAAGTGTAATTATTAACATACTTAGACATTTCTTTACACTTATCAGTATAAGGCAACTACACTTCACTTTAGTATAAAGTAAATAAAATATAGTATAAAATTAACTTCAAGTATACTGCCTCAGTTTACTACTTTTTGGATAGAACGTTTATTTTCTAAAATGGGTTGGAGATTAATTTCTCTTTTTATAAATCTGTATAGATGGCAAAGCGGCTTTTTTGTGAAAATGCTGACATATTAGCCCAAACGCCAACCTGACCTATAACCCCAAACGTGTCCTACATACAACAATGGTGGATAACATGTGGTTGCCAGTGTCAGTACCCAATCGGTACCTCTTACCTGATTGGTTCTGTGCATGCGTGTGCTTGTGTACTCCAAAAGCCATAATGTTATGGCCTAAACCTACCCCTAACTGTTGCGAATGTCAGTCAGAACCCAATCTGTACCACTTGCTCGTTTGGTTCCGTGATTATGCATGCACATACTCCGAGAGCCACCCTAAACCTAACCCTAACTGTTTTGCATGCGCAGAACCGACTGGACCAGTGCTATGGAGTTATGGTGCTGTAGCAGCTACAAAAAATCCTTACGGTGCTCATTTCAAATAAAAAGACAAGGCTGGAGAACAACGATGTATATTACTCACCACAGAGGAGAATTAGACACCAAACAAGTAGAGCACTTTGGAGAGCAGGGAGTTACAGCGCCACTTACAGGTGTGGAGGGCGGTCAAACCAGTGTTTGGGACGTTCTCTGTCTCTGTGTGGATGACAACATTTCAGATAATACTATTGTGTGGATACAGGGTTTTTAGAAAGCAAAAGTGTTTTTTTGTGGACGGGGCCTTAGTGTAAGGACGTTTAAGCAAATCTCTCATTCAGTGCTCATTTGATTGTGTTGAACACATGTGTTTGTGTGTTTGTAGATGCATGGATATTTTGGAGTTGTCAGAGCAGGACAACCTACTGACCTTCCACCAGCAAACTCTACGTCTTTTCTCTGCACTTTGTGCCCATGGCAACACTCACGCAGCTCATGCTCTCTGCAGCCACGTTGACCAGTCGCAGCTTCTCCACGCCCTCCAGTGTTGTCGCATGCCTGGCCGTCTAAGGGAGGGTTACTTTGCTCTGTTAAGTGAGGTCCACCTCAACAGCCAGGCCAGTGCCAGGCTGACCATGACCCATGAGTACATTCTGCCTCTGACAGAAGAGACCAGATCTATCCGTCTCTTGCACAGTCACAAGACGCATCATAGCCTGTTTGGAAGTTGTGAGGGCACATGTCTCCAGCCCTGTCTGAGGTTCACCCCTCCTTGCTTTATCAGGGCTGGGGTTGTGAGAGGGGCTGATTTGTACCAGGACAGTCCTGAGTTTCCACTAGAGATTTTGAAGACGGTGACAGCAGCCATGTTGCATGAAGCGGCAAATGCAGTGGCACAGGGTGTAAGAGATCCCATAGGAGGCAGTGTGGAGCTCCTCCTTGTGCCTCTTCTGAGCCTTCTGAACACGTTGCTTTACTTGGGCGTGTTCTGCAATGACGATTTGTGTGGGATCCTCACACTCATTTTGCCCTCTGGCTACACTCAAAACCATGAAGATGAAGAAGATAAAAATAAAGAGGAGTATGTGGACAAAGGGAGCGATGAACAAAATACGCACGGTTTACTCCAGATGAAACTCTCAGAAGGAGTTAAAATGCAGGTAAGTTCATCTAATGTGATGCCAAGTTTTTAAGCCATTTATCAACCGTTTCTCTGTACCTCCCCATCCTCCCCAGCTGTGCAAGTTGCTACAGTACCTGAGCGACTGCCAGTTGCGTCACAGGGTGAGCGCGGTGGTCAGTTTCTCTGATGGCTTTGTAGCTCAGCTGCAGGACGACCAGCGCTTCCGCTACAATGAGGTCATGCAAGCTCTTAATATGTCTGCTGCCCTCACGGCTCGAAAGACCAAAGAATTTCGATCAACACCACAGGAACAGGTGAGAAACAAATTTGGACTAATTCTATCTGTGTGCTGCTAATAATTTTCATAAATGAAATGGGACAATATATTTATAGCCCTTAACATCTCACAGATTAACATACTGCTCAACTTCCATGAAACTCATCAGGAATGTCCATGCCCAGCAGAGCTTCAGGAGCAACTGCATGATTTCCACAGCGACCTCATGACTCACTGTGGTGGGGAATTGATGATAGTATTGTTTTTTTTTTTAATTTCCTTTGCAAGTGAATAAATGCTTCCATGTCTGGCTTTTTTTTTTTAAATCCACATTTAGGAGTTGAGATCGATGTGGATTCTGAGACAGGAGAGGATGGCTGTCCTTCTGTGAAGGAAAATCTGTGTGGCTTGGTTGAAAAAATTGTCAGCTTCAGGAGAAGAACATCTCTGTCCACAGAGGACGACACAGCAGTACATCCTGGTGGGAAGAGCTGCGACGTTGTCACCCTGCACAGTCTCATTTCACACTGTACATAGCATTTGCAGAAGAATTTTGGGCTTGTGCAGAAACCAATAACCATCAGGGCTTCATATTAAACATGTCAGATTACAACCAGCATCGAATTGATTCTAATTAAACAGTAATTAAGGAGGAGTTGCACGTTCTCCCGCTTTCTGTTGTCTTTAGCGCTGACTTCTCTCTTCAGTGTCCCTGCAGCAGATGATATCAGACGTCATGGTACGGTGGGCTCGGGAGGGCGAGATGAAGGATCCAGAGCTGGTGTGTGCTGTTTTTGGGCTGCTGAAGAGGCAGTATGAGGGACTTGGTTCTCAGATGGCCAGTCCTCTGAAAAAAACTTACTGTATCAGCCCAGGATCAGTGGAAGACACACTGAGGCTCCAGAGTTCCCTGTGTCGAATCAGATCCCTTCTCTGTGTCAGAATGGGCCGGCAGGAGGAGACACTCATGATAAAGTGGCTTGGGTGAGATTTGACCTTTACTTAACATGTTCATAATTGAAATTTAATGGCTGCAGTTTTGCAGTTTGAAGTCTGATAATTGAGAGCTGGAGATTATTAACTAAGGAATGCTTCAAATGATTTAAATGAAGTGAAAATGTTTCTCTACGCCTGGATATCCTTTAAACACTGTGTTCACTGTTCTGTTTAGAAATATTATGAACAATAAAGTATTCTATCAGCACCCAAACCTGATGAGAGCTTTGGGTATGCATGAGACCATCATGGAGGTTATGGTGAATGTTCTGGGAGTGGGAGAAGCAAAGGTAATCATTTTATGTAATTTGTTCTGCAATTACATCACACTATTCTTAATAGAATACTCTACAATCAACACACTTGGTACGATTTACCATTTATGCACATCACTTTTTTTGGGGGAAAAAATATATTGTGTACTTATGATGCTTTGGCTGATACATTGATTTTTGAAATATGTCATTCTTCTCTCTTTAGGAAATTGCATTTCCTAAGATGGTGGCCCACTGTTGTAGGTTCCTGTGTTATTTCTGCCGAATCAGCAGGCATAATCAGAAGGCCCTGTTTGATCACCTTAGCTATTTGCTGGAGAATAGTAATGTTGGGCTTGGTAAATTACATTTACTTTTAATAATATGCTTTACTTTGACTGTGTCTGTGTTTAAGAATTGTTGCAGTGAGTCAAAATATAATGATTCAAGATAAATAAAAAAAGAACAGATAAGTATGATATCAGCAGAGGCCCTGCAGGAGAATATGTCTTTTAATTGAGGTATGGATAAAAATTTTGCTTCCCAGCTTCCCCATCTATGCGGGGCTCCACACCCCTGGATGTAGCTGCAGCCTCTGTGATGGATAACAATGAACTGGCTCTGGCCCTGACAGAACCAGATCTGCAGAAGGTAGTAGCCATTGAAATCATTTTAACATAACTACAACTCTTCACTGACAAAAAAACAAAATTTTGACCTGTCATTAATGGGTAATTAATAATGACTTCAAGTACCAAGCCCAATAAAAGTACTTACTTGAGTACCATCTCTACAGACATATAGGATATCTAACAGGACACACAAGACATACTAGTGCAACAATATAGTGGCAAGTAAAGTGTTGTGTGCTTCAGCATTGCATGTGATAAGGTGAAAGAGTTTTTATTTCTCAGAAAAGAGAAAGAAACCTTATCTTGTCTTTGCCCATGGTAGATTTTCTCTTGTCTTGTTTTATGCTCAGGTTGCCCAGTACTTGGCAAGCTGTGGACTGCGGAACTGTCCCCTTCTGCTGTCAAAAGGATACCCTGATATTGGCTGGAATCCAGTGGAAGGAGAGCGATACCTGAATTTTCTACGCTTTGTTGTTTTCTGTAACGGTAATTCGATTTCAACTTCATCACTTTGTATGTATGTCCTTGGTGGAGATGCATATCTTCTGTGAACTTTACAGATCGGTTTGAAACTATGAAGTGAAGTGATTGTCACACGTGATACACAGCAGCACAGCACACGATGCACAGAGTGAAATTTGTCCTCTGCATTTAACCCATCACCCTGAGTGAGCAGTGGGCAGCCATGACAGGCGCCCGGGGAGCAGTGTGTGGTGACGGTGCTTTGCTCAGTGGCACCTCAGTGGCACCTTGACGGATCAGGATTCGATTACAGGGCCGCTTCCTTAACCGCTAGGCCACCACTGCCCAATATATTGTTATGTGGTATGAGCTTCTTCCATGGTATTCTTTTGTCTTTTCAAGGAGAGAGTGTGGAGGAGAATGCCTATGTAGTGCTTAGGCTGCTGATTCGTCACCCTGAGTGTTTTGGTCCTGCCTTAAGGGGCGAGGGTGGGAATGGTCTCCTGGCAGCTGTAAAAGAAGCTATTAAAATGCCGGCAGAGCAAAACAGAAATGGAACAGCATCAGTTTATGCATCCAGCAGAACTTTGTAAGTGGAGAAAATCTCAATTTGTTCTTCAGCATTTCTGCAGCATTTTTTTTGTAAACCAGTTGAATTTGGCCTAAATGTCCAACACAGAGATTCTCTGGGTGATGAAGATGAAACAGTTCACATTGGACATGCTATTCTGACCTTCTACTCTGCCCTCATTGATCTCCTTGGTCGGTGTGCACCTGAGATGCATGTAAGAGCCCAGAAAACAACTAATTCAGTAAACAGGTGTTATTGTACTACCTTATTTTTTCATTGAATTATGAGAGCACTGTTTGTGAATTGCTTTAGCTGATTGAAGCTGGAAAAGGTGAAGCACTTCGTATTCGAGCCATCCTGAGGTCGCTGATTCCTCTAGAGGACCTAGTGGGGGTCATTAGCCTTCCCCTTTATTTACCTTCATTTGATACAGGTCTGTCATGCTGGTGTATGGTATACTGTATACTGTATGTATACTGGCAATAATCACAAGAAATAATCCACTGTATCTATTATTCATGTAGACGCTATTGGGATTGACCCAGACATGTTTGCAGTGTTCTGTCCGGAACACAAGGGTTCCATGGTTCTTTTCCTTGACCGAGTCTATGGGATACAGGACCAGGATTTTCTGTTCCACCTGCTGGAAGTGGGCTTCCTGCCTGACTTTCAGGCTGCAGCTACCATGGATACAGTATGTTTGGGCTATCACAAATTTGCATTTGATCGATATGTTTTTTCAATATTATTATCACAAAGGTGCACATCCAAACCAGCTTAATCATCAGTTTTAGAAAATCAAGGGCTCTACACAAATTGAAAATGTGCAAGGACAGGACAAAATTTACGGGAGCACTGCTGTGCTAATTAGTGAACCATTTATGTATCTAATGTTTGTATATTAATATATTTTTTGTTAGATATAATCACAAGGTCATTAGGCAATAGGTCCAGCCACACCTATTTAAAACTTCAGATTGCCATAAGAGTTATTTAAATATATCTTTTTATTATGTTTTCATTTCTTTCTTCAAGTCTGATCTGGGTGACAATGATGTCTACCTCGCCATGATTCGGTACCTTTGTACCTCAGTGCTGCCGTTACTCTGCAAACACGCCACGCTGTTTACTGGCTCTGAGGGCAACAGCGTGTTGGTTGATTCTCTGCTCCAGGTGGTGTACCGTCTTTCTAAGAGAAGTTCACTCACCAAGGCCCAAAGGGATATCATTGAGACCTGCCTGCTGTCTGTCTGCAGGTTAGAAAATGCAAACATGCAAACATATATACACACACACACACACACACATATATATGCAAGTCAATTTCTGTATCAGAAAAGCATGTGCATAAATTTTTTACATGTTTCTCTAGCAATCTCAGACCTTCTGTTGTAAAACCACTTCTGCGCTCACTGGTGTTGGATGTTCCTCTTCTAAATGAGAACACTGTGATGCCCCTCAAGGTTTCAGTTGCTTTATATTTATTTGTGCCTCTCATTCTTTCTTCATTTGTAAAAATACAAAATTAAAAGGTTAGGTAGAAACCCTATTGCACATGCTGTGTTCTAACACGTGGAATTTCACAACCTCCTGTTTAGCTACTGGCTAGTCACTATGAGCTGAACTGCAGATACTACAGTCTAATGGAAAGTGGTGGAAGCTTTGGCTCTGCTACAGAAGAGGAGCTACGCTTATCCAGACAGCTATTCTGGATGACATTTAGGGCCTTGGCCGGGAAGGTAAAGGCAAAGCTCATTTTTACCAAAATAACCTACATAATCCAAATCAAATAGAACTTTTAGATTTTTATTTTTTATTAATTTAGCATTTTTGTTTTCCAGTCATGTGATGGAGAGCTGTTCACACTTTCTTTGGCCTGCCTCAGTGCTATCGCTGGAGCCATTGCTCCAGACCATGTGGACAAAACCTACATACGTACAACAGACACACAAGATCTGGACAAAGAGGGGCGCTTTTGTCCTTGGCCTGTTGACAACTCAAAGTAATTTTTACTTGACCAAACTACACTTTGAACAACATTTTGGCAGCATAAATCGATTTCAATTTTTTTGTCCTCTGCAGTGTCTCCATCCCTGAGAAGCTGGAACATGTTTTAAATAAATATGCTGAACACATGCACGAGAAGTGGTCTCTTGACAAGGTGACTTGAGCTGCATATTCTCTGCAAAATATGTTTAAGTCTTAGTTTTAAAAACATACTTTTTTGGTCATAATAATCCTCCTCTCTTTGTATAAGTTTGCTAATGGTTGGGTCCATGGAGAACAGTTGTGTGAGAGCTCCAAAGTTCACCCTCTTCTTAAGCCCTACAGAGCCTTGTCAGACAAGGTATATAATCCCCTTTCTTTTTCCCACATTGCCTAGTATATACCACTGACCATAAATTAAACATGATTTCAGGATAAAGAGGGTTACCGTTTGGCTATTAAGGACTCTGTAAAAAGCATGCTGGCATTTGGTTGGACTATTGAGAGGACCAAAGAGGGAAGAGACATTCTGGGGCTTCACAGTCCGGCTAGGAGGATTTCCCAATCAGGGCAGGTACCTGTGTGGAATAACAGTAAAATCTGTAATGCAGATTTGTCCAGTTCAGGTGGGTTCTTGTAATATTGTAATATTCTTTGGTGCAGCTTTCATTTGAAGGTGCTTCCACCTTCAGTCCTAAACCCATAGATATGAGCAGTGTGACCCTGTCATGGGACCAGTATGTAAGTTCTGTTGTATTCTTCTTGAAAAATTCTATGAAAGTGTCTGTTCCAGCCTTCCAATTCTATCTACAGTATGTGATAGAAGACTTCTTCTCTGTTAAGTCTATGGCAGAGCAGCTGGCTGAGAATTACCATAACATCTGGGCCAAAAGGAAACAGCTGGATCTGGAAGCTAAAGGTACAGGAGTGATCTGCACATCGCTTCCTAGCAGAGATGGTGTTTAAATTATATAAATTATATGATTTCAGTACTTTCCATAAGGGCATTCATCAATGTTTTAGCATTTTTATATTATTTTGTTGATATATGCTTTACATATGATTCCATTTATTATTTGTAAACCCATTACATTCCCCTGTGACCCCCCTATGTGATCAGCCAAAGTTACATTATATTTCCCAATTAAGGTGGAGGAAGTCATCCTCTGTTGATCCCCTATCACTGTCTGAATGCTCGTGATAAATTCAGACTCCAGGACAGATCTCAGGACGTACTGAGGTTCTTCCTTATTAATGGATACACTGTATCGAGGTACGAACGGCTCACATTCACCATCATTTTACCGATCTATTGCTCTGTTTAAATGCTGCTCTTATGGATTTGTTTTGTGGAAATTAACTGGTTTTAATTAAATGACAGAAATGTGTCAGAGATGGCATTTATCATATTATACTCCAGGCATCAGGACCACAGTTAGCTCCTCTGTAACTGCTGGTCCTAAGCAGCGTAAAACTAAAGTATAGTTTAGTAAGTTTATGTGTAAACGTGTAAATTTCTTAATTGCTGTTTCTCCACAAATGAGTTAAGGGATTGTTTTTTCTCATGCAATTTTGCTTCTTGGTTAGGGGCCGAAAATCTGTGGATGACTCCCCAATCATTTCCAGTCGCTTTGCTTATGGCTTCCTCCAGCAAGCTATAAACTACACTGATGAGGCACAGGGTACACAACACAACAATCATTCCTCCGTACTGTCTGAGCAGCATGTTACCATAATATTTCAAGCCTTTGCCTGTATGATATAGCATTGTGTGGGGGTGGTACTTTGCTCACTGCTCCCTCCAGTCCATCACTGCCCCAAAGTTAGTTGTCACGTGACACACACCACAGCAACAAAATGTTTCCTCTGCATTTAACCCATCACCTGAGGGAGCAGTGGGCATGACTGGCGCCCATGGAGAAGTGTGTGGCATTTCAGGATTCAAACTAGCAATCGTCTGATTACGGGTTTGTTTCCTTACCTAGGCCAACACTGAATAGCAGGTAAGGAAACATATATAGTTATATATTTATTTTGTGTGTATTATTTTTTTCAGAGTTTGTCCAAGCCAGAGGACAGGTGGCTAAAACAGAGAAGTCCTGTGAAAAACACATCACTTTCTTTATCAAGGTCAATATATGTTCACAGTCAGTGCTTTGTAGTCAACCAGGACATAGTGGTACACAATGAAGATTGTAGATATGACACAACCCAGAGTTCAGGGCCACACAGTATCTACAGTTTCAGCGAGCTGCTTATTCTGGAGCTGCCCCTAGCTCCACTTACAAGGGCTTAAAGCAGGTCGGAAAAGTCCACTAATGTGTTAATGTGTTTTGTTCCTCCAATGTGTTGCTGTACACAATTGCAAGTGCTTCTGGTTTCTTTCTTCTCTGTACAAATATAACAATATTGAAACATTTTCTGTTTCAAGGATGCATGAAGCTGAAGAGAGATCAACAATAAGATCCGATGGTAGTTGGGGAGAGTAGCATACATCCCACATCTCCTGTACAGCGATAGTGTCTCCCTTCTTTTAGATTCAACTCTTAGAAAAATAACTTTTGTTTTATGTCTTGTCACAGTTTATTGCATATGTGTTTTTCCTAAGGTGGTAATACACTTGGTTGAACAGTACTTTAGACATCATCGCAGCTATTTCCTGTCCACATCAACATGTCTTCATGGCAATGAAGGCCACGCCTCTAAAAAAGAAAAAGAGATGGTATCAAGGTGAGACAATTGACATTGCTTTCTAAAGTAGAAGTTGAGCTTTATGGTTAATTTTGGCTATATACGTGTTAGACAGTACATAGTGAAACAAAATAACCTTTTCCGGAACCTGGTGCTACATGTAACATTTGAACGATTAGACAAAGTTACATACTGACATAAAGTGCGCGTGTGCGATGCAGAAAAACTGGGCTACATAGTGCAAACAGAGGACACAGGCAGTACAAGATAACATTTAACAAAAAAAATTTAGACAACAATAAGACAGACAGCGCTAAACAGGTGAAATTAATTATAAATAAATGTGCAAAGTAAAATAGTGCAAATATTACTGTGCAAAATGGAGCAGTGCATTAGTAGATGATATTACAGATAGATAATCAAAATGGGACGATGTGTGAATAGATGATATTACCGATGATATTCATTCAACATAATCATTCAACATAATCATACAACATAACAGTGGTGTGTGTGTGTGTGTGAGGGTGTCAGTCCAGAGGGGTGATGGCTTGTGGGATGAAGCTATTGCAGAGTCAGTGAGGGCCCGAATGCTTCGGTACCTTTTTCTGGATGGTAGAAGGGTGAAGAGTGCATGTGAGGGGTGTGCTGGTGACTTTCCTGATACAGCGTGTGTTGTTAATGTCTGTTATGAAGGGAAGAGAGACTCCGGGGATCTTCTCAGCTGTCCTCACTATCTGCTGTAAGGGCTTACGGCCCAATGCGGTGCAGTTTCCAGACCAGACGGTGATACAGCTGGTCAGAATATTCATAATGGTCCCTCTATAGAAGGTGGTGAGGATGGGCTTTCCTCAGCCTCCTTAGGAAGTACAGATGCTGCTGGGCTTTCTTGGCTGTTGAGCTGGTGTTAAGACTCCAGGAGAGGTTCTCCTCTTACTGAACACCAAGGAACTTTGTGTTCTTGACGATCTCCACACAAGAACCGTCGATGTTCAGTGGAGATGTCCCTCCATTGTCTTCGGAAGTCAACAATTATCTCCTTCATTTGTCCATGTTCAGAAATAGATTGTTGCCCTTACACCAGTCCATCAGTCACTGACGGTTAAAATTGAGAGGTTAAATTGGTTAATTGGCTTTCTGGTTAAATTGATAGTTTTTATTATGCATTCATGCGTTCTTTAATACATTTCCCTCATCTCATTCTATTTTCAGTCTGTTTTGCAAACTCGGTGCTCTAGTCAGATGCGTAACACCTTTCCTGGGTAAGCAGCACCTAAAGAGACAAATGACTCTAACTTGTGTGTCTTTTTCCCACTTTTTCCCATTGTTATTGGATTTAATGATTGGATGGAACCCTGTGTGTCTGTTGGTTTATGTATTTTTTAAGCACTGCTATATTTTTCTGCACCAGGAAACATTTCTACTTCTTTGACAAATTGTATGCAGACCCTGGCAAGGTCACTGGACACAAGGTTGGAATAAAAGTATATTGGTTTGATGGATAACAATTTTAGTTTATAGATTGATACTGCATTATTTTATATTTTCATGCTATTGCTATTCTTCAGAACTATCATACAGACTCCAGTGGAATCAGTCTGGCTTGCTTTGTGGACCTTCTTTGAAGAAGCAGCAGCAGATTTGGAGATTGTGCGAGATAATATAATATTGGAGTCAGTCAGTCTGACCATAATCCAGTCCAGAGAGGCACCCCAAGGCTTGTCCTACATCTTGGAGACTTTGATACCAGTCTTGACAGCTTTGTTTAAGCACTTAGCAGAATGTCACTATGGAGAGGATCTTATAGGTAGACTTTTTTTTTCTTTTTACATTTAAAAAGAAATCTGCCAGAGTGATGATGAGGAAAGATACAGTAATTCTGTTAGATTCACTTAAATGGATTAAACTTCTTCTTAGCACTAGCTCAGGCTGTCCTTCCTTGACAAATGAAGAGCTTTGATATAGTTAGGGACGTCTAAATTTGGTAATTTTCTACAGCCATCCTGACATACAACAGTAAGCATTATCCCATAAGTCCTTACAGTGGCTATGGAAAGTATTCAGACCCCTTTACATTTTCAATCTTTGTTATATTGCAGCCATTTGCAATATCATTTAAGTTAATTTTTCCTAATTAATGTACACACTGCACTCCATATTGACAGAAAAACACAGAATTATTGAAATTTTTGCAGATTTATATACAAAGAAAAACTAAAATATCACAAGATTTCTGTGGTGACCAAGATTAAACGTTTTGGCCTTAATTCTAACCGGTATGTGTGGAGAAAACCAGGCACTGCTCATCAAATGTCCAATATAGCCCCAACGGTGAAGCGTGGTGGTGGCAGCATCATGCTGTTGGGACTGAAGGGACAGGACGACCAAGAAGAGAGATATCCTGGACAAAAACAGAGTATTCAGGACCTCAGACTGGCCCCAAGATTTTTACCTTCCAATAAGACAATGACCCTAAGCACACTGCTAAAATAACGAAGGAGTGGTTTCACCACAACTCTGTAACTGTTCTTGAATGGCCCAGCCAGAGCCCTGACTTAAACCCAATTGAGCATTTCTGGAGAGACCTATAAATGGCTGTCCATCAACGTTTACCATCCAACCTGCCAGAACTGGAGAGGATCTGCAAGGAGGAATGCAGAGGAACTCCAAATCCCCAAAAAGGTGTAAAATACTTTTCACCAAAAAGACTCATTCTTGTATTAGATCAAAGGGAAGCTTCTTCTAAATACTGAGCAAAGGTATAAGGTGAATACTTAGGACCATGGGGTGCTGTGCGTACATTAATGAGGAGAAAAATAACTTTTTTAGCAAAAAAAAAAAGAGTGAAGAGTTGAAGGAGGTCAGATTACTTTCCGTACCCCCTGAAAATTATATTACACACACACACAGTTTATGAATTATTATACCTAGCCATGTGTATATGTCAGAAAACTGCTGATATTCAAAATAAACAGTGTAACCTTCTGTCAAACATGATGTTAAAAAAGCGTTCATATGAATGGACTGCTGACTGATCCATTTAAGACCTTAATATGAAGAATGATTTATCATTTAAGTTTCAAAAATGTTCTATACCGTGCTATCTTTTTATTTCAGACGGCGAAATCAAAGGATCCTGTTACAGGATCCTGACCAGCCTTTATTATTTGGGGACCTGTAAAAACATCTATGTAGAGGGGTGGGTAGACTATACACATATTTTTTTCTGATTCATTAATAATAAAAATCAACATATATCAATTCTTGCTACAGGCACAGGTCAGAATTGGGAGCATGCCTGGCTGCAGTGACTGCTGCTTTTCCTGTGTGTTTTCTGGAAGTTCCTGAGAATGAGCTCAAACCCCACTCTATATCCAGCACCAGCAACACCAGTAAAGACTCACACTTCCATACTGGCATACACATCTGCACAAGGACCGTCCTAAGCGACTTTCTCCCTTCTCAGGTGTGCCTGCAGGCTCACATGTTGAGGAGGTGCATGAAGTCCTTCCCTCTCTACACCAAGCTTTGAGAGAGGTGGAAGAGTTCATGGGTGCAGGGCCTTCGGCACGACTTGCTACCCTGTCCCAGGTCACTGAGGTGACCCTCCCTCTTCTCTGCAGTTATTTTTCCCACTGGGGAAGGAACAGTTGTTCATCTGTCACGACCCAACATGTCAATGCGCTTTTGGGCCAGATCCTCTCAATCATTTATGTACACTTAGGAACCTCTGATGGAACCAAGATGAAAAACTTAGCTGGTAAGTCTGTTACCTGGTATAATTAGCACTGATTGTATGCTTTGCATAATACGCATTTATTTCCTCAAAACTCACCGTGGCATATTGTTGTTCCTAAATAAATATGTTCAGTGAATTTGTTAAAAGTTTTATGCCACATAGACACAGCCTAATTAATAAAATATATAGACTCTTGACTTTAAAGAGACTTATTTTACACAAAACTTTTCTGAAAATTCATTACAACAACAAACTTATACATCTTCCTGTTTATCAACTATTTTTGCTGTATTGCCTAGTTGTTTCTCAGCCAATGATTAGTGGGGCAGAACCTGGACTTCTGAAGAGTCACTTCTTGCCAATTATGGAGAATCTCAAGAAGAGGGCAGAGTCAATTCTGCTTGAGGAGGACCTTATGAAGACAGAATGGAGGGGTGACATGTCAGAGGCAGAGCTTCTGATCCAGGACCAATTTGCAGTGTTGGTTCGGGACATTTATTCTTTCTACCCTCTTCTCCTCCCTTACGTGGACTTGTACAGGTGAGAGTATAAAATATGTGTATGTTCTATATTGTTTTGAACGCTCACTTTGAAACTGCTCACGTTGGCAAGCAGAGCCGAATCAAATTCTGCAATCTCTAGTTATTAGTTTTCTCTGTATCCATTTTTTGTTAAAATAAAATACCTATTATTTCATGCCTCCGTGAAACAGTTTTGTACAAATTAGTGTGATATGCTAAATATTTTAGACTTCCTGAAATTGACTCAATCACTGAGAATCAATGGTGTGTTTAAAGTGGGAAAAGAGTGATAGACATATGTTCTTGTCTTGCAGTGGTCTTCTGAATTCTGAACCATAGTCCGACTAGTTGTCTTAATAAGTTGTGAAATGAAACATTTATGTATTTATTCATGATTGTTTCTAGGATAACTTGGATGACAGCTCTAAATCCTGAGGCTGAGAGTCTCTTTAACATGATGGCAGAGATTTTCATTTTCTGGGCTAAATCTCACGTGAGCAATTTGAGCAACGCATATCATCATCTGTCTTCAAGCATAAAAAACATAACTGACTGTTTTTTCAGAATTTCAAATGGGAAGAGCAGAATTTTGTGGTCCAGAATGAAATCAATAATGCAGAATTTCTTGTTAACATCAGCAAAAACAAGATGACCAAGGTAGAGGCATTATAAACTGATTTGGCTTGATTTGAATTCAATGTTTGGCCTCATTGATTAGCCACTACTATATGGTAACCAATAGAATATATGCATTTGAATATGATTTCGAGAGAGATAGTTGCCAATGCATTATCAGTAGATGCCACTGTATTCATAAACAGTGCGCTCTCCAAAAAGAGAAGAGGAAGTTGAAGAGAAAGGGTGACCACTACTCTGCGCAAACCTCTCTCATTGTGGCTGCAGTGAAGAAATCTCTATCTATTGGTCTGACTGTTTGTCCCCCTGGTGCCCAGGATGTCATAACTGAGGCTAAGAGACGACTGGGTCAAGTAGAAAAACAAATCATTATATTAATTTCATTATATTCTACATGTGAACAGGGGGTTAATTCAGATCACATTTTCTGGTTTGCTCTCAGAAGGACACAGAAGATGAAGTGGAAGATACCATCTGCAAAAGGCTTCAGAAAGAAAATATGGTAATCCAGAAAAAAAAATAATGTTCATCAAGCAGCATTACAACCATCTGCCTGATATTGTGTAGGCTCCCCTTGTTCCTCTAAGACTGCAGAGTATGAATTACACAAGGAAGACCCCACAAGACCTGAAATGATCTGACCCATTCATCTGGTTATATTCATGTCAGTCAGAACCTTCTTTCTCTCAACAACATGAACAGATTTATTTAACTTATATAACAACTATAACAATACATATAACAACAATATAACAATGGTTCAAGAATCCACTTCCCCAATCGGTGGTTTTAATGATGTGGACAGTCTGTGTAACAGTGAAACTGCTAATTAATTATATTTAACGTTTTTATTTCCTCACTTTTATCTACACTTGAAGACTTGTCTGTTTTCTGTATTGGCAGGAAATTTCAGAAAACACATTTGACATCGAAGTGAATACAGAACGTGTTTTGTGTGTTGCAAGAGTTCTCTTTCACTTGGACCTGGTGAGTTCACAAGCAGGCAGCCCTCTCATGTTCTGCTGATGGTCTGGTGTCTTTCTTTAAAATGCATTTACAGCCCTATTTAATTGTCTGTTGCAGCTGGAGCGCCCTCAGAGGATAAAGAAAAGTGCATGGAGCAAGCTGCTGTCTAAACAGAGAAAAAGAGCCGTGGTGGCCTGTTTCAGAATGGCACCACTTTACAATATACCCAGGCATATAAATCAGTTTTTTGCAAGATTAGATGATTCATCTAGTCTTCTTTATTAGACGACAAATAAAAAATTCACTTGTTTGCTTGTCTTGCTGTCTCTTTTGCAGGCATTCAGCTGTGAACCTTTTTTTAATGGGATATTGTAAGGCCTGGGTAGAAGCAGAGACTGATTCATTTGAAAATAAGATGATCGAGACTTTGACTGTAAGAGACCTTTTATTACAACTTTCTTGTTGAATTTCATAATAATGCATTTTTAAAATGGTTTCAAATGTTGTTGGACAATGTAATACGTTAAGATAAATTTTTTTATTGCAATGCTAGGGTCGCTAAAACAAGTCAAGGCAAAATGGTTTACATAGCAATAGTGAACTGCCTGGCTTGCCTTTGGCGCTGCAGGGGTCAGGAACAGAAAAATTCCTGTGTTGCCTTGCTCCAAAATGTGGTCTCTATGCTGGAATGGGCTTCCCGTGCTCTGTCTTCAAAAGCCATCATTTGTTGTGCACATCCTTGCTAAACCCGAAACTGCACTTATGCCTTTGTTTGTTATTCTGTAAGGTTTTGCGCTAAATCTAGGCTATAGTTGCATTATAATTAAATGTGCGCATGGTGTGTTGATCAGGGAGGCCACGAGGACAAATGCAAAGAAGAAAGTGATGTGACATACGAGAGAAAAATGTGCATCGATCCTCTTCATCAGTTAATCACACTGTTCAGCCAAAGTACTTTGACAGAAAAGAGGTACACGAAGGAACTTATCATTTGATTGCACCACACTTTAAGATAGATTGATATCTATCAATCTTCTCAACGCTTTGTTCTCTTTGAATCCATAGCAGCCTGGAGGTAAATGGTCTTTATGCATCTTTTGCATCAATCATGTCCAAGGTGAGACCATCATATCATCATGGCGTTCATGTTATTTATAAAATAAAGAAAAGCATGAGCTGGATTTATTCTATCCTATGTCTTCAGAGCTGTCACAGAGAAGAGAAGGAAGATGAAGATGTAAAATCATTTGAGGTTTGATTTTGCGCATTAGTATATCGTAATATTGAGCTAAAAATTCATGAGCATTCTGACCATAAGATTTATATCACAGAACTGGTTCGTTGTGTTTTTGGGCCATCTGTGATAGTTTCTGAATAAATGGATTTTCTTTGTGTGTGAGAAATAATTGTGACATATTTTAATAACGATGAGCCAATAGGAAATTTCCTAGGCTAACCCAACGATATGGATATTTTAATTCACTCCTTCTCTCTTTTCTTCAGAGTTTTCACATGGTTTTTACACACACCTATTATTTAAGATTTTCTATCCTGAGGTGAATTAGGATTAAGGTTGCTAAAGACTCACAGTAAATGCTAAAGCTACAAATGGGTAGAAGTCCTATCTTATACTCTCGTAATCAACAGGAGAAGGAGATGGAGAAACAGAAATTGTTATATGAACAAGCTAGGCTACACAATCGTGGGGCAGCTGAGCTGGTGCTACAGGCCATCAGCAGAAGCAGGGGTATGAAATGTTATCTTAATGTTTGTCTGATTTTGCCCTTGTTACGTCACTAATTCCACATATTTTATGATAAAAACCTATCTTACTGAATAGCCACTGCAGTAGAAGTGATGTTCATGCCTTGACAGTTTATTAATTTTTTTGTAGTGGGATAGAATGCTAGAATGAAATAAATAATTTTAAAAAAGGGACTAACGGTTGAAAGATCTTAACTGTTGTCCGAAGGTGCTAAGGGACCAGTACTGGAGTCCACACTGAAGCTTGGAATTGCTATTCTCAACGGAGGAAATGCCACTGTGCAACAGGTACCTTCGTTTGGAGGTTCATAATGACATAAAATACACATGCTTATTGACTGTGCACTAAAAACAAAAAATACAAAAATCTCTTTTACTCATAACCCATATTTACATCACAATTTGCTTTATATTAAAGCCACATTTTAAAGCATGCAAAAGACATGCTTCATTTCTACTAATACCCATATTTTGTCTGTATAAAATGTAAATACAGTCAGAAACGTCTAACCAGAACTTGAAGTATTTTCCAATGAATCAGCAACCTTTTTATAGCACACTGACATTGTCATTTTTGCAGAAAATGTTGGACTATTTAAGACAAAAGCGGGATGTGGGTTTCTTCCAGAGTCTAGCAGACCTCATGCAGACTTGCAGGTTTGTATGTAAGGACATCCATTAGCTGCCTTTTCCTCTGTGATTTTGACATATATTGCTGTATTGCTGCTCATTTCACAGTGTTCTGAATCTCAGTGTATTTGAGAGACAGAAAAAGGCAGACGGGCTGGGTCTGGTTACAGAAGACAGTGCAGGTATTTTGGTTTTCATGAAATCATTCCATGTAATTAATTCCATAAACATTGTGCTACTATGGTTATTATACCTGTTGAGAATAGTTCAGGAGTTCATATTTAGACTTTCTATGATTAGTTTCTCACTTTTAGTGTGACAGGTGCTCAAGCCATAAAAACTGTACATACTGTACATCTGTTCAAATTCTTAATGACATTTTGTCCCAGGATCAGTAGTGTAGTTGGTTTTTAAAAGAGTTTTTGAAACTCTTCACAGAGATTTGAACACTCACTTTATATATATATTTTTACATCATTTATTTATACCTTTTGGGGTAAGTCCCAGGTTCAAACCTCACTTTACAACCATTGTGTTTCTGAGCTGACACTTAACCCTGAGTGTCTCCAGAGGGACTGTCCCTGTAACTCTTGATTCTAATTCATCAAATGTAAATGTATTTTATTGGTCAGTGAACAGATAACATACATGCAAATGGACAGGTCAGATAATGTTACTGACATCTGAATGTTTCCATAGACTTATGATCACATTGGTCAAAGCAGACAAAGGAACTGTCCAAATACAATCGGTTAAGGTGGCAGATTGCTACTTTGGTGTTCATCTACAGCCAACAGACGTAACTCTCACAGAGCTCAACCTCTCTTTCTCAGGTGACAAGATAATGTCAGATGAAGGACTAACTTGTGACCTCTTTCGTTTTCTTCAACTGTTGTGTGAAGGTCACAATTCAGGTTTTATAAAACACACACACAAAACATCAAATATATACATCACGCATGTTACAAGCATTAATGTTGAGAAACTTCAGATTTTCAGAATTACCTTAGGACCCAAACTGGCAACAACACAACAGTTAATCTTGTAATATCAACTGTGGACTACCTACTGAGGATACAGGTGCAACTTTCATTTTCATTTTTGAAAAGAAATAAATACATAATGGGATTTACTATTTAATGTATAAAATGCTGATTGAAAATATATATCCATTTATGTTTGTATATTATATTCGCCAATGTTATCACTTCAAAATGATTTCAAATATTTTGGATTTTTGAAATCAACAGGAATCAGTGAGTGACTTCTACTGGCATTACTCAGCAAAGGAGGTTGTAGATGTACATGGGCAACGGAATTTCTCAAAAGCAATTGCTGTGGCCAAACAGATTTTTAGCAGTCTCACTGAATATATTCAGGTAGATGTCCACATTTTATTTAGTAATGTTTATTTAACTATGATAAATGTATCTACTTGTGAAAGTGAAAGTGAAAATGACCATATCTTAAAATATTAAACCTCAACATTATTATTATTATTATTAATGCTCAACATTATTATTAGATTTATTTTTGATTATTTTTTGATTTTCAAAAATTCGCAAAGGGATCAAAACTATACGTACATACTCAAGTATATACATACACCCAGATAAATATTAGCAGTGATCAGGCTCTCTTATATTCCCACTAGTGGTTATAAGCAGGTGACATATGTTTGACAGGACTCTTTGGGAGAAATAGGAAAGTCCAGGGAGCTCATTGACAATCTAAGAAACAGAATTGTAGTTTCACACAAGTCAGGGAGGAATCATTTCTAAACAGCTGCAGTGTCCATTGTTATTGGAAGTTGTTGCCAAGGTCTGAAAGAAGACCCAACAAGTCTCTGCAGAGTTAGGATGTTCAGAAAAAACTTAGGTGCTACCAAAGACTATTTACTGACACCCCTGCGCCTACAGTAAAATTTACAGTGACATGCACTGAGATGGTGCTATGCATGAAAGAAGACCCTGTTCCAGAATCAATGCCGATAAAATCCTTCATGTCTGTTATTGGGGTGGTAGTAGACTAGTGTTTTAGACACTCGCCTATCAACCCCCTCTTACTACCATTGTGTCCATGAGAAAAACACTTAAAGTCTCCTAAATGTAAATGACAGATGAAGCAAAGAGGTTCAAGGTTAAAATGAAGAGCTGTTAATCATGGTTGTGGTAGCCACATGCAGCCAGTGAATGTACGTATATATTTGAGACTGTTTATAACATTTTTATCAAAATAAATTCTAAATTGTGCACCGAATTTATTACATTTTAAGATCATTTTAAAATATCAACACGTCCTGTAAACAGGGTCCTTGTACTGGCAACCAGAAGTGTTTGGCTCATAGTCGTCTATGGGATGCTGTTGTTGGATTCCTCCACATATTCGCTCAAATGCAGATGAAATTGTGTCAGGTTTGTTCCGATGACCATTTTACAACATATTATCAAGAGCTTAACATTACCTAAAATAAAGTTAATGTATTTACAGGATTCAAGTCAAACTGAGCTGCTCAAAGAGTTAATGGATTTACAAAAGGACATGGTTGTTATGCTACTGTCCATGTTAGAAGGTAAAATACAAATTCTATATATTTGAATCTTTGTCGTTGTGTTCATTCTTCTTCTTCTTTTACTAGGAAATGTGGTGAATGGGACAATTGGCAAACAGATGGTGGATATGTTAGAAGAATCCTCATACAATGTGGAAATGATCCTTGTGTTCTTTGACATGTTCCTCAAATTCAAAGACCTGACCTTATCAGATGCTTTTAAAGAACACGACCCGGACATGACAGGTTTTATCTCCAAAAAAGATATCCAGAGAGTCATGGAGGAATCTCAGACCTACACTCCACTTGAAACCAAATTCCTGTTGTCCTGCATGGAAATAAATGAACGTGACCTCTTGGACTATCATGCCTTTGTGAAACGTTTTCATGAGCCAGCAAAAGATATTAGTTTCAACATAGCTGTGCTCCTCACCAGTTTGTCAGAACACATGCCTGGTGATGGTCGCTTGTCCACTTTTTTGAAACTGGCTGAGAGTGTGCTCAGGTATCTGCATTTGTATTTTTTTTATGAAATGTGGTACTTCCTAGTTACATTTTTGCATGATTTCATTGTGTGATACATTGCATTTTTTTTTTTTTATAAACTAGGTACTTCCAGCCCAACCTGGGCCGGATTGAGATCCTAGGTAGTGGTAAGTGTATCGAGAGAGTCTATTTTGAGATCAGTGAGTCAAGCCGAAGACAGTGGGACAAACCCCAGGTGAAGGAATCTAAAAGACAGTTCATATTTGATGTTATTAACAAGGGGGCTGAGAAGGAGAAGATGGAACTCTTTGTGAACTTCTGTGAGGACACCATCTTTGAAATGCAGCTTGCTGGTTTGATTTCGGTAAAGGATGAAAAAAAGAACATTGATGGTGAGAAAAAAGGTGAAAATAATTCCACGTGGCAACAATTTCTTTTTGCTCCATGGTATGCTGTAAGATTGGTGATAGAAATGTTATCATCAAGTCAAATAAGGAGGCAAAAGAAGAAGATGACAATAAGAAGTCTTTTTGCGACCTCTTGCGCTTTTTTTATTCACATGGCAGAAAAGGGGCTCCATATGATCACCTTCTTCCTCCATGTACTCTACCTCATTTTCATTAATGGGGGATTAATTGAGAGGGTGAAGAGCATGAGAATTGCTGACCTTATACTTGACATACCCGATCCCATCCTGGATGAGTTTCAAAGCTGCACTGTGAGTTTGGGGAATGGATCTGAGAATCAAAACGACTCTTTTGAGGCAAGAAAGAATCTAATAAGAAGTATGGATTTTGATACAGACCTCTCAGATATCTACAAAGACCAAAATATTTTTGGACTACATCTGAGTAAGGAAAGTGGAAAGTACAGACTCCTTGCTCAAAAACCAAAAGCCACATTTCATCATCATTGCTCTTCAACCATGAAACTTGAATCAAATCCAGATTTTGAGGTAATTCTACATTATAAACAAAACACCACAAAAAGCAGCTTGCCAAATAAAACAACTTGTGGAGGTTGTTTTATTTGGCAATTAAATATATATAATTGTTTCCTGATCTCCAGTATTATAAACTAGTGCACAGTGAGATGTGCTAAAGTTACAGCTTCACTGTTCCTAGAAAATTATTGTATTAATTGAGAACTGAACATCTAAAGTATTGAACACAATTGTTTCAATCATCTTGCTGCATTGGGACAGTGGCTGTTTTACTGACTTACTATTCATCTCTCGGTTATTCTATGGCAGGGGTGGGCAAACAAGCTCGGGGGGCCACATTGACTACACATCAGACTTAAAACATATAAAAGGCATTAGAGTATTAATATTCTGGGGCCAGCACCAGATGCATACATATCAGACTTAAACATATAAAAGGCATTACAGTATTGATATTTACATTCACTTTTAGTGGGAACTGCGTTGCTTATCAGCTTTCACTTGGGAGAAAAGCTTGCTAAACTAAGAAAGAAAAGGAATTGAGTAGGTTGGATGTAAATAGTTGAATATTAGATGTGTGTTACATGGAGGTTATAAACAGTTTAGTGTAGGTGGGCGGTTTGGCACCTACATTGCCGCGTTGTAAGTTCAAACCTCACTTGAAACAACATATCTAAATTAACCTTAATTTATTTCATTTGGTCTGAGGAACGGAGACCTTCATTTAGCAGTTGTCATACCAAACCTGACAATTTCTTTTTTATCATTTTCAAATGTAGAAAAGACCAAAGCAATGTTGGTTGAAGAGAGTTGTTTCAAAGTTTTAAAGCTTTATTTCTTATAAAGCAGTGTCTGATGAGCTATGCCTAGACTGAGTTCGAGCCTCACCTGTCTTTAACCTTAGTTCATTATTTCTGAAAAACACTGAGCTCCGTTTGGCAATTGCCATGCCAGATCTTTTAGAACTTTAGCATTAGTTCAGCATATTTTGTCTGAGTATGTCTGGCAGTGCACTAGACCTAATGTCCTCATAATTGACAAATTATTTATTTGGACGCTATACTGACTCAAACCATTGGCTAAGATTACACAATTGCCTTATGCTAGTGTAGCTTGGCCCTAACTGGCAATTTTCCTTATTTTAGACTGTTTTCAATTGTGGAACAGCCCAACGCAAAAATGGGTTGAGAGATGAGTATAAGGTTTTACAGTAAATACCCTCAAACCTGGTGAAACCCATGTGTAGCTGCAGTGCCGCAATTGATAAGTGCGTGGTACTTATAAAACAATGTCTGACAAGCTATACCGATTTTGTGCGTTCAAGCCTCACCTGGAGCAAAGCTTCTGTTACCGTATTTCCTTTCATTATCTTTCAGGGACAATGACTTTAGACTTAATGTCCTCACAATTGATTAATTTTTGTTTTAGACGCTTTACTGACTCAAAACTTTGGACAATTTTATTTTCTTTTTCAAGTGTAGCTTTGAGATTCTTAGGTAAGGTCAGAACTAACAATTTTCCACATTTTAGAGTGTTTTCAATTGTGGAACAGCCCCTCGTCGTCAAGGGCTGAGAGCGATTTATTTGAAGGGTTTACAGTTGAAATCCAAAAACCTGGTGAAACCCATGTGCAGCTCCAGTGGCGCAATCGGTTAGCGCGCGGTAATTATTAAAAAGTTTCTGATGAGATATTCCGAGGTTGTGAGTTCAAGCCTCACCTGGAGCAATGTGTCTTTAACCTTATTTCATTTCATTATGCCTGAGGGACACTGAGCGTCCTTTGGCAGTTGCCATGCAATATCATTTAGAACTTTAGCCTTAGTTCAACCTTTTAGATCTGAGTAACATAAACTTCCTCTTGGTAGTGCATTAGACTTAATGTCTTCATAATGTACTAATTTTTGATTTAGACGCTTTACTGACTCAAACCTTTGGACATCATTTTTAGCAATATTCTTATTCAAGTGTAGCTTTGAGATTCTTAGGTCAGGTCAGAACTGACAATTTTCCACATTTTAGAGCATTTTCAATTGTGGAACAGCCCATCGTCATCATGGGTTGAAAGCAATGCAATTTAAGGTTGTACAGTTGAGATCCACAAACCTGGAAAAACTCATGGGTGTTCCAATGGCGTAATCGGTCAGCGTGCGGTACTTACAATAGAATGTCTGATGAGCTATGCCAAAAGACCAAAGAGAAGTTTGTTGGGAGCGATGTAGTTTAAGGGTTTACAGTCAAAATCCAAAAACCTAGTGAACCACATGTGTAGCTCCAGTGGCTTCATCGGTTAGCATGCGGAAGTTCAAAAACAGTTTCTGATGAGTAATGCCGGGGTTGTGTGTTCGAGCCACGTCTAGAGCACGAGGAGCAAACTAGAGCCTTAGTTAAACATTTTAGATCTGAGTCTCATAAACCTCCTCTTCGTAGTACATGAAACTTAATGTACTCATAATATACAAATTTTTTATTTAGACGCTTTACTGACTCAAACCTCGGGACTCATTTTTAAATATATTCTTATTCAAGTGTAGCTCTAAAATGCTTAGGTTAGGTCAGAACTGACAATTTTCCAAATTTTAAAGCGTTTTCAATTGTGGAACAGCCCCTCGTCGTCAAGGGTTGAGAGCGATGTATTTGAAGGGTTTACAGTCGAAATCCAAAAACCTGGTGAAACCCATGTGCAGCTCCAGTGGCGCAATCGGTTAGCCCGCGGTACTTATAAAACAGTTTCTGATGAGCTATGCCGAGGTTGTGAGTTCAAGCCTCACCTGGAGCAACGTGTCTTTAACCTTATTTCATTTCATTTTGCCTGAGCTGAGCGTCCTTTGGCAGTTGCCATGCAATATCATTTAAAACTTTAGCCTTAGTTCAACCTTTTAGATCTGAGTAACATAAACTTCCTCTTGGTTGTGCATTAGACTTAATGCCTTCATAATGTACTAATTTTTGATTTAGACGCTTTACTGACTCAAACCTTTGGACATCATTTTTAGCAATATTCTTATTCAAGTGTAGCTATGAGATTCTTAGGTCAGGTCAGAACTGACAGTTTTCCACATTTTAGAGCATTTTCAATTGTGGAACAGCCCATCGTCATCATGGGTTGAAAGCAATGCATTTTAAGGTTGTACAGTTGAGATCCACAAACCTGGAAAAACTCATGGGTGTTCCAATGGCGTAATCGGTCAGCGTGCGGTACTTACAATAGAATGTCTGATGAGCTATGCCAAAAGACCAAAGAGAAGTTTTTTGGGAGCGATGTAGTTTAAGGGTTTACAGTCAAAATCCAAAAACCTAGTGAACCACATGTGTATCTCCAGTGGCTTCATCGGTTAGCATACGGAAGTTCAAAAACAGTTTCTGATGAGTAATGCCGGGGTTGTGTGTTCGAGCCACGTCTAGAGCACGAGGAGCAAACTAGAGCCTTAGTTAAACATTTTAGATCTGAGTCTCATAAACCTTCTCTTCGTAGTACATGAAACTTAATGTACTCATAATATACAAATTTTTTATTTAGACGCTTTACTGACTCCAACGTCGGGACTCATTTTTAAATATATTCTTATTCAAGTGTAGCTCTAAAATGCTTAGGTTAGGTCAGAACTGACAATTTTCCAAATTTTAGAGCGTTTTCAATTGTGGAACAGCCCCTCGTCGTCAAGGGTTGAGAGCGATGTATTTGAAGGGTTTACAGTCGAAATCCAAAAACCTGGTGAAACCCATGTGCAGCTCCAGTGGCGCAATCGGTTAGCGCGCGGTACTTATAAAACAGTTTCTGATGAGCTATGCCGAGGTTGTGAGTTCAAGCCTCACCTGGAGCAACGTGTCTTTAACCTTATTTCATTTCATTTTGCCTGAGCTGAGCGTCCTTTGGCAGTTGCCATGCAATATCATTTAGAACTTTAGCCTTAGTTCAACCTTTTAGATCTGAGTAACATAAACTTCCTCTTGGTAGTGCATTAGACTTAATGCCTTCATAATGTACTAATTTTTGATTTAGACGCTTTACTGACTCAAACCTTTGGACATCATTTTTAGCAATATTCTTATTCAAGTGTAGCTATGAGATTCTTAGGTCAGGTCAGAACTGACAGTTTTCCACATTTTAGAGCATTTTCAATTGTGGAACAGCCCATCGTCATCATGGGTTGAAAGCAATGCATTTTAAGGTTGTACAGTTGAGATCCACAAACCTGGAAAAACTCATGGGTGTTCCAATGGCGTAATCGGTCAGCATGCGGTACTTACAATAGAATGTCTGATGAGCTATGCCAAAAGACCAAAGAGAAGTTTGTTGGGAGCGATGTAGTTTAAGGGTTTACAGTCAAAATCCAAAAACCTAGTGAACCACATGTGTAGCTCCAGTGGCTTCATCGGTTAGCATGCGGAAGTTCAAAAACAGTTTCTGATGAGTAATGCCGGGGTTGTGTGTTCGAGCCACGTCTAGAGCACGAGGAGCAAACTAGAGGCTTAGTTAAACATTTTAGATCTGAGTCTCATAAACCTCCTCTTCGTAGTACATGAAACTTAATGTACTCATAATATACAAATTTTTTATTTAGACGCTTTACTGACTCAAACCTCGGGACTCATTTTTAAATATATTCTTATTCAAGTGTAGCTCTAAAATGCTTAGGTTAGGTCAGAACTGACAATTTTCCAAATTTTAGAGCGTTTTCAATTGTGGAACAGCCCCTCGTCGTCAAGGGTTGAGAGCGATGTATTTGAAGGGTTTACAGTCGAAATCCAAAAACCTGGTGAAACCCATGTGCAGCTCCAGTGGCGCAATCGGTTAGCGCGCGGTACTTATAAAACAGTTTCTGATGAGCTATGCCGAGGTTGTGAGTTCAAGCCTCACCTGGAGCAACGTGTCTTTAACCTTATTTCATTTCATTTTGCCTGAGCTGAGCGTCCTTTGGCAGTTGCCATGCAATATCATTTAGAACTTTAGCCTTAGTTCAACCTTTTAGATCTGAGTAACATAAACTTCCTCTTGGTTGTGCATTAGACTTAATGCCTTCATAATGTACTAATTTTTGATTTAGACGCTTTACTGACTCAAACCTTTGGACATCATTTTTAGCAATATTCTTATTCAAGTGTAGCTATGAGATTCTTAGGTCAGGTCAGAACTGACAGTTTTCCACATTTTAGAGCATTTTCAATTGTGGAACAGCCCATCGTCATCATGGGTTGAAAGCAATGCAATTTAATGTTGTACAGTTGAGATCCACAAACCTGGAATAACTCATGGGTGTTCCAATGGCGTAATCGGTCAGCGTGCGGTACTTACAATAGAATGTCTGATGAGCTATGCCAAAAGACCAAAGAGAAGTTTGTTGGGAGCGATGTAGTTTAAGGGTTTACAGTCAAAATCCAAAAACCTAGTGAACCACATGTGTAGCTCCAGTGGCTTCATCGGTTAGCATGCGGAAGTTCAAAAACAGTTTCTGATGAGTAATGCCGGGGTTGTGTGTTCGAGCCACGTCTAGAGCACGAGGAGCAAACTAGAGGCTTAGTTAAACATTTTAGATCTGAGTCTCATAAACCTCCTCTTCGTAGTACATGAAACTTAATGTACTCATAATATACAAATTTTTTATTTAGACGCTTTACTGACTCAAACCTCGGGACTCATTTTTAAATATATTCTTATTCAAGTGTAGCTCTAAAATGCTTAGGTTAGGTCAGAACTGACAATTTTCCAAATTTTAGAGCGTTTTCAATTGTGGAACAGCCACTCGTCGTCAAGGGTTGAGAGCGATGTATTTGAAGGGTTTACAGTCGAAATCCAAAAACCTGGTGAAACCCATGTGCAGCTCCAGTGGCGCAATCGGTTAGCGCGCGGTACTTATAAAACAGTTTCTGATGAGCTATGCCGAGGTTGTGAGTTCAAGCCTCACCTGGAGCAACGTGTCTTTAACCTTATTTCATTTCATTTTGCCTGAGCTGAGCGTCCTTTGGCAGTTGCCATGCAATATCATTTAGAACTTTAGCCTTAGTTCAACCTTTTAGATCTGAGTAACATAAACTTCCTCTTGGTAGTGCATTAGACTTAATGCCTTCATAATGTACTAATTTTTGATTTAGACGCTTTACTGACTCAAACCTTTGGACATCATTTTTAGCAATATTCTTATTCAAGTGTAGCTTTGAGATTCTTAGGTCAGGTCAGAACTGACAATTTTAAACATTTTAGAGCATTTTCAATTGTGGAACAGCCCATCGTCATCATGGGTTGAAAGCAATGCATTTTAAGGTTGTACAGTTGAGATCCACAAACCTGGAAAAACTCATGGGTGTTCCAATGGCGTAATCGGTCAGCGTGCGGTACTTACAATAGAATGTCTGATGAGCTATGCCAAAAGACCAAAGAGAAGTTTTTTGGGAGCGATGTAGTTTAAGGGTTTACAGTCAAAATCCAAAAACCTAGTGAACCACATGTGTATCTCCAGTGGCTTCATCGGTTAGCATACGGAAGTTCAAAAACAGTTTCTGATGAGTAATGCCGGGGTTGTGTGTTCGAGCCACGTCTAGAGCACGAGGAGCAAACTAGAGCCTTAGTTAAACATTTTAGATCTGAGTCTCATAAACCTTCTCTTCGTAGTACATGAAACTTAATGTCCTTCATAATGTACTAATTTTTTATTTAGACGCTTTACTGACTCAAACCTTTGGACATCATTTTTAGCAATATTCTTATTCAAGTGTAGCTATGAGATTCTTAGGTCAGGTCAGAACTGACAGTTTTCCACATTTTAGAGCATTTTCAATTGTGGAACAGCCCATCGTCATCATGGGTTGAAAGCAATGCAATTTAAGGTTGTACAGTTGAGATCCACAAACCTGGAAAAACTCATGGGTGTTCCAATGGCGTAATCGGTCAGCGTGCGGTACTTACAATAGAATGTCTGATGAGCTATGCCAAAAGACCAAAGAGAAGTTTTTTGGGAGCGATGTAGTTTAAGGGTTTACAGTCAAAATCCAAAAACCTAGTGAACCACATGTGTATCTCCAGTGGCTTCATCGGTTAGCATACGAAGTTCAAAAACAGTTTCTGATGAGTAATGCCGGGGTTGTGTGTTCGAGCCACGTCTAGAGCACGAGGAGCAAACTAGAGCCTTAGTTAAACATTTTAGATCTGAGTCTCATAAACCTTCTCTTCGTAGTACATGAAACTTAATGTACTCATAATATACAAATTTTTTATTTAGACGCTTTACTGACTCAAACGTCGGGACTCATTTTTAAATATATTCTTATTCAAGTGTAGCTCTAAAATGCTTAGGTTAGGTCAGAACTGACAATTTTCCAAATTTTAGAGCGTTTTCAACTGTGGAACAGCCCCTCGTCGTCAAGGGTTGAGAGCGATGTATTTGAAGGGTTTACAGTCGAAATCCAAAAACCTGGTGAAACCCATGTGCAGCTCCAGTGGCGCAATCGGTTAGCGCGCGGTACTTATAAAACAGTTTCTGATGAGCTATGCCGAGGTTGTGAGTTCAAGCCTCACCTGGAGCAACGTGTCTTTAACCTTATTTCATTTCATTTTGCCTGAGCTGAGCGTCCTTTGGCAGTTGCCATGCAATATCATTTAGAACTTTAGCCTTAGTTCAACCTTTTAGATCTGAGTAACATAAACTTCCTCTTGGTTGTGCATTAGACTTAATGCCTTCATAATGTACTAATTTTTGATTTAGACGCTTTACTGACTCAAACCTTTGGACATCATTTTTAGCAATATTCTTATTCAAGTGTAGCTATGAGATTCTTAGGTCAGGTCAGAACTGACAGTTTTCCACATTTTAGAGCATTTTCAATTGTGGAACAGCCCATCGTCATCATGGGTTGAAAGCAATGCATTTAAGGTTGTACAGTTGAGATCCACAAACCTGGAAAAACTCATGGGTGTTCCAATGGCGTAATCGGTCAGCATGCGGTACTTACAATAGAATGTCTGATGAGCTATGCCAAAAGACCAAAGAGAAGTTTGTTGGGAGCGATGTAGTTTAAGGGTTTACAGTCAAAATCCAAAAACCTAGTGAACCACATGTGTAGCTCCAGTGGCTTCATCGGTTAGCATGCGGAAGTTCAAAAACAGTTTCTGATGAGTAATGCCGGGGTTGTGTGTTCGAGCCACGTCTAGAGCACGAGGAGCAAACTAGAGGCTTAGTTAAACATTTTAGATCTGAGTCTCATAAACCTCCTCTTCGTAGTACATGAAACTTAATGTACTCATAATATACAAATTTTTTATTTAGACGCTTTACTGACTCAAACCTCGGGACTCATTTTTAAATATATTCTTATTCAAGTGTAGCTCTAAAATGCTTAGGTTAGGTCAGAACTGACAATTTTCCAAATTTTAGAGCGTTTTCAATTGTGGAACAGCCCCTCGTCGTCAAGGGTTGAGAGCGATGTATTTGAAGGGTTTACAGTCGAAATCCAAAAACCTGGTGAAACCCATGTGCAGCTCCAGTGGCGCAATCGGTTAGCGCGCGGTACTTATAAAACAGTTTCTGATGAGCTATGCCGAGGTTGTGAGTTCAAGCCTCACCTGGAGCAACGTGTCTTTAACCTTATTTCATTTCATTTTGCCTGAGCTGAGCGTCCTTTGGCAGTTGCCATGCAATATCATTTAGAACTTTAGCCTTAGTTCAACCTTTTAGATCTGAGTAACATAAACTTCCTCTTGGTAGTGCATTAGACTTAATGCCTTCATAATGTACTAATTTTTGATTTAGACGCTTTACTGACTCAAACCTTTGGACATCATTTTTAGCAATATTCTTATTCAAGTGTAGCTATGAGATTCTTAGGTCAGGTCAGAACTGACAGTTTTCCACATTTTAGAGCATTTTCAATTGTGGAACAGCCCATCGTCATCATGGGTTGAAAGCAATGCATTTTAAGGTTGTACAGTTGAGATCCACAAACCTGGAAAAACTCATGGGTGTTCCAATGGCGTAATCGGTCAGCGTGCGGTACTTACAATAGAATGTCTGATGAGCTATGCCAAAAGACCAAAGAGAAGTTTTTTGGGAGCGATGTAGTTTAAGGGTTTACAGTCAAAATCCAAAAACCTAGTGAACCACATGTGTATCTCCAGTGGCTTCATCGGTTAGCATACGGAAGTTCAAAAACAGTTTCTGATGAGTAATGCCGGGGTTGTGTGTTCGAGCCACGTCTAGAGCACGAGGAGCAAACTAGAGGCTTAGTTAAACATTTTAGATCTGAGTCTCATAAACCTCCTCTTCGTAGTACATGAAACTTAATGTACTCATAATATACAAATTTTTTATTTAGACGCTTTACTGACTCAAACCTCGGGACTCATTTTTAAATATATTCTTATTCAAGTGTAGCTCTAAAATGCTTAGGTTAGGTCAGAACTGACAATTTTCCAAATTTTAGAGCGTTTTCAATTGTGGAACAGCCCCTCGTCGTCAAGGGTTGAGAGCGATGTATTTGAAGGGTTTACAGTCGAAATCCAAAAACCTGGTGAAACCCATGTGCAGCTCCAGTGGCGCAATCGGTTAGCGCGCGGTACTTATAAAACAGTTTCTGATGAGCTATGCCGAGGTTGTGAGTTCAAGCCTCACCTGGAGCAACGTGTCTTTAACCTTATTTCATTTCATTTTGCCTGAGCTGAGCGTCCTTTGGCAGTTGCCATGCAATATCATTTAAAACTTTAGCCTTAGTTCAACCTTTTAGATCTGAGTAACATAAACTTCCTCTTGGTTGTGCATTAGACTTAATGCCTTCATAATGTACTAATTTTTGATTTAGACGCTTTACTGACTCAAACCTTTGGACATCATTTTTAGCAATATTCTTATTCAAGTGTAGCTATGAGATTCTTAGGTCAGGTCAGAACTGACAGTTTTCCACATTTTAGAGCATTTTCAATTGTGGAACAGCCCATCGTCATCATGGGTTGAAAGCAATGCATTTTAAGGTTGTACAGTTGAGATCCACAAACCTGGAAAAACTCATGGGTGTTCCAATGGCGTAATCGGTCAGCATGCGGTACTTACAATAGAATTTCTGATGAGCTATGCCAAAAGACCAAAGAGAAGTTTGTTGGGAGCGATGTAGTTTAAGGGTTTACAGTCAAAATCCAAAAACCTAGTTAACCACATGTGTATCTCCAGTGGCTTCATCGGTTAGCATACGGAAGTTCAAAAACAGTTTCTGATGAGTAATGCCGGGGTTGTGTGTTCGAGCCACGTCTAGAGCACGAGGAGCAAACTAGAGCCTTAGTTAAACATTTTAGATCTGAGTCTCATAAACCTCCTCTTCGTAGTACATGAAACTTAATGTACTCATAATATACAAATTTTTTATTTAGACGCTTTACTGACTCAAACCTCGGGACTCATTTTTAAATATATTCTTATTCAAGTGTAGCTCTAAAATGCTTAGGTTAGGTCAGAACTGACAATTTTCCAAATTTTAGAGCGTTTTCAATTGTGGAACAGCCCCTCGTCGTCAAGGGTTGAGAGCGATGTATTTGAAGGGTTTACAGTCGAAATCCAAAAACCTGGTGAAACCCATGTGCAGCTCCAGTGGCGCAATCGGTTAGCGCGCGGTACTTATAAAACAGTTTCTGATGAGCTATGCCGAGGTTGTGAGTTCAAGCCTCACCTGGAGCAACGTGTCTTTAACCTTATTTCATTTCATTTGCCTGAGCTGAGCGTCCTTTGGCAGTTGCCATGCAATATCATTTAGAACTTTAGCCTTAGTTCAACCTTTTAGATCTGAGTAACATAAACTTCCTCTTGGTAGTGCATTAGACTTAATGCCTTCATAATGTACTAATTTTTGATTTAGACGCTTTACTGACTCAAACCTTTGGACATCATTTTTAGCAATATTCTTATTCAAGTGTAGCTTTGAGATTCTTAGGTCAGGTCAGAACTGACAATTTTCCACATTTTAGAGCATTTTCAATTGTGGAACAGCCCATCGTCATCATGGGTTGAAAGCAATGCAATTTAATGTTGTACAGTTGAGATCCACAAACCTG